>NC_141537.1:43702500-44002500 GCF_021556685.1 Rattus norvegicus | reverse complement strand
GCTCACCCATTTATCTTCCACACAAAGGATCAAGCTGTATGGAGGACCTTAGGTCTTCAACAGCCATCAAAATTATATGGCACATAATCATAAGTCTTAAACTTAAAATCAATGAATGTCACTTTGATAGATTAAAGGAAGTTTGGAGTCAGTTAAAACATATATGCTACATGAATTTTTATGAAATTAACAGAACTACAAATAACTTTAATTTAAATTTTACATATTAAATTTTTTCTGTGACTTTTTGTCTATTTTATCCTGTCAAGATTGTTCAAAGCTTTATTCTGATTTATTTTTAGAAAAAGAGAGTCAAAAATTATAGACTAAAATATAACCATTCATTCATTGACTACACCTGTTTATTCTTAGCTTCATCACACATTTTTTTCTATCATTATTTTTGCAAAAAAGATTAATAGTCTCCATTTTTAAAATCATACTTCAGTGGTGCAAACTTTATCTAGAAAAAGAAATCATGGATAAAGAAAATATGACTGGCATAAATTCTCTATTAATTCATTTGTAATCCATAATAAGAATGTTTTAGAGAACAATTTGTTCCTTTTGTCATTCTTGTTCATAAATGTTTCAGAATTTTCAACTGCAGTGGACCCAAGGAATATTGAATGAAGATAATGTGAGAAGACATATTAGAGAGGTATTAAATGTGTCTGTCTAAATCCACGTGTTGGCAGTTTGTCTCCCTTTTGCTATCACATTAGGAGGTGATGCTTCTGGAGGTTGTTAGAATTTGAGAAGGCCATGAGTTCTCCTGATTCCTCTGCTCAGCTTTTTGTACATAAAGATATAGGTAAGATCACACAAGCCAGAAGACCCTCAAGATACAGCCACACTCTCTGACCTTGACTGCCAAGCTTTCAAATGCATGAGAAATCTATACCTATGATGTAAATATCTTTTAGTGTATGGAAATTAGCTCTAATAGCCCATATCAAAATTCTTAAGAATCAAATGCCCTGGTTTTAATCTCACTTAATGAATCTTGGTTGAAATAGATCACCAAAGCTTCAGACTCCATAATTGTTTAATCCTGTTAAACATTAATGTTTAGAAGTCCTGTCAAATATCACAATTGTTATATAATTGTAAAATACAGGACAGAAAGTAATTGTCTGTTGTAATTTGCTTTCTATTGCTATGATAAAATATCATAACCGCAAGCAACATGAGGAGAAAAGGGTTTATTTGGCTTAAAATTTCAGATCATAGTCCATCAAGCAGCAAAGTCAGGAAGACACCTCAGACGGGACCTGAAGCATAGTCCATGGAGGATAGCTGCTTCTTGTCTTGATCCCATGGCTTACTCTTCTTGCATTTTTTTACAGCCCATGTCTTTCTTCCCTGGAGTGACACATCATTCAGTAATCATTGCCCCACTGGCAGGCCCATAGCACAAGTTCATGGAGGCAATTCCTCAATTGAGATTCCCTCTTCCCAGATGTGCCTAGGTTGGTGTCCAGTTTATAAAAACTAGACAGACAGACACATACACACACACACACACACACACACACACACACGCGCGCGCGCACACACACACACACACACATGCACATTTCAAGCTGACGTAGCATATACATTTGTGGTGATAAGTTAATAGAAACATAGAGTAATTCACCCAAAGTTTGCTAATCTAGCATAACATTTCTGTATTGGAAATATAACATTATTTTTAGCAGGTCACCCCAGAGGATGAGTTGTTTCGTTGTAGGCTCCTCCAGGTAAATGATTTGATGCATTCTAGATGCTTATTATAAAACTGATTCAAAAATTGAAAATTGTAAAAAATCTGTCTCTTATGCAGGTATTCTCTCAAAGGGGGCGTATGTCTCCAATCAGGTGATCTCAAAAAGATTCCTTAGCCTGTGGCTTGAGATTTATAATGACTTCTCTATAGACAAGTGCGATTGTTGCTGAGAAACAGGGGACAAATAGTCTTAGCTTTTGGTGAGCACGTTCTCAGAACAGCAGTTTTCCACACTTCTTGCCTCAGTTCATATCCTGTACCTTCAACTGTAATTTTAAGGGTAACTAGCTGTATATTTTAATCTCATATGCTTTTAATATCTCATTAAATATTATGCTTCCTTAATTTTATTTTTAAGTTTCCTATTGTCATCTAACTTTTGTCTCAACTTTCTGATCTTAGTTTTTATTGTGTTAATTGTTCTTATAGCCATACTCTTAAAGTACTTATCACTAACACATTGAACATCGAACACATCTGCTATCATTATGTACAATTCCTATTTCTAATACTGTTTTAATCTCTCCCATTTCTCTCTTTATTCCATTAGGATTTTGGATGTTTTATTACTTGTCTTCATTATGACTAGTAAGATCATACTACGAGGAGGTCTAAAAGTAAAGAATGACATCATTTTTTATTATATCAAGATGAAAAAAAGAATGACGACCACCGGAACCTGATAGAAACAGACCGGATAAACAGTTCTCTGCACCCAAATCCCGTGGGAGGGAGAGCTAAACCTTCAGAGAGGCAGACAAGCCTGGGAAACCAGAAGAGACTGCTCCCTGCACACACATCTCGGACGCCAGAGGAAAAAGCCAAAGACCATCTGGAACCCTGGTGCACTGAAGCTCCCGGAAGGGGCGGCACAGGTCTTCCTGGTTGCTGCCGCTGCAGAGAGCCCCTGGACAGCACCCCACGAGCAAACCTGAGCCTCGGGACCACAGGTAAGACCAAATTTTCTGCTGCAAGAAAGCTGCCTGGTGAACTCAAGACACAGGCCCACAGGAACAGCTGAAGACCTGTAGAGAGGAAAAACTACACGCCCGAAAGCAGAACACTCTGTCCCCATAACTGACTGAAAGAGAGGAAAACAGGTCTACAGCACTCCTGACACACAGGCTTATAGGACAGTCTAGCCACTGTCAGAAATAGCAGAACAAAGTAACACTAGAGATAATCTGATGGCGAGAGGCAAGCGCAGGAACCCAAGCAACAGAAACCAAGACTACATGGCACCATCGGAGCCCAATTCTCCCATCAAAACAAACATGGAATATCCAAACACACCAGAAAAGCAAGATCTAGTTCCAAAATCATTTTTGATCATGATGCTGGAGGACTTCAAGAAAGACATGAAGAACTCCCTTAGAGAACAAGTAGAAGCCTACAGAGAGGAATCTCAAAAATGCCTGAAAGAATCGCAAAAATCCCTGAAAGAATTCCAGGAAAACATAAATAAACAAGTAGAAGCCCATAGAGAGGAGACACAAAAATCCCTGAAAGAATTCCAGGAAAACACAATCAAACAGTTGAAGGAATTAAAAATGGAAATAGAAGCAATCAAGAAAGAACACACGGAAACAACCCTGGATATAGAAAACCAAAAGAAGAGACAAGGAGCTGTAGATACAAGCTTCACCAACAGAATACAAGAGATGGAAGAGAGAATCTCAGGAGCAGAAGATTCCATAGAAATCATTGACTCAACTGTCAAAGATAATGTAAAGCGGAAAAAGCTACTGGTCCAAAACATACAGGAAATCCAGGACTCAATGAGAAGATCAAACCTAAGGATAATAGGCATAGAAGAGAGTGAAGACTCCCAGCTCAAAGGGCCAGTAAATATCTTCAACAAAATCATAGAAGAAAACTTCCCTAACCTAAAAAAAGAGATACCCATAGGCATACATGAAGCCTACAGAACTCCAAATAGATTGGACCAGAAAAGAAACACCTCCCGTCACATAATTGTCAAAACACCAAACGCACAAAATAAAGAAAGAATATTAAAAGCAGTAAGGGAAAAAGGTCAAGTAACATATAAAGGCAGACCTATCAGAATCACACCAGACTTCTCGCCAGAAACTATGAAGGCCAGAAGATCCTGGACTGATGTCATACAGACCCTAAGAGAACACAAATGCCAGCCCAGGTTACTGTATCCTGCAAAACTCTCAATTAACATAGATGGAGAAACCAAGATATTCCATGACAAAACCAAATTTACACAATATCTTTCTACAAATCCAGCACTACAAAGGATAATAAATGGTAAAGCCCAACATAAGGAGGCAAGCTATACCCTAGAAGAAGCAAGAAACTAATCGTCTTGGCAACAAAACAAAGAGAATGAAAGCACACAAACATAACCTCACATCCAAATATGAATATAACGGGAAGCAATAATCACTATTCCTTAATATCTCTCAACATCAATGGCCTCAATTCCCCAATAAAAAGACATAGATTAACAAACTGGATACGCAACGAGGACCCTGCATTCTGCTGCCTACAGGAAACACACCTCAGAGACAAAGACAGACACTACCTCAGAGTGAAAGGCTGGAAAACAACTTTCCAAGCAAATGGTCAGAAGAAGCAAGCTGGAGTAGCCATTCTAATATCAAATTAAATCAATTTCCAACTAAAAGTCATCAAAAAAGATAAGGAAGGACACTTCATATTCATCAAAGGAAAAATCCACTAAGATGAACTCTCAATCCTAAATATATATGCCCCAAATACAAGGGCACCTACATACGTAAAAGAAACCTTACTAAAGCTCAAAACACACATTGCACCTCACACAATAATAGTGGGAGATTTCAACACCCCACTCTCATCAATGGACAGATCATGGAAACAGAAATTAAACAGTGATGTCGACAGACTAAGAGAAGTCATGAGCCAACTGGACTTAACGGATATTTATAGAACATTCTATCCTAAAGCAAAAGGATATACCTTCTTCTCAGCTCCTCATGGTACTTTCTCCAAAATTGACCATATAATTGGTCAAAAAACGGGCCTCAACAGGTACAGAAAGATAGAAATAATCCCATGCGTGCTATCGGACCACCACGGCCTAAAACTGGTCTTCAATAACAGTAAGGGAAGAATGCCCACATATACGTGGAAATTGAACAATGCTCTACTCAATGATAACCTGGTCAAGGAAGAAATAAAGAAAGAAATTAAAAACTTTTTAGAATTTAATGAAAATGAAGATACAACATACCCAAACTTATGGGACACAATGAAAGCTGTGCTAAGAGGAAAACTCATAGCGCTGAGTGCCTGCAGAAAGAAACAGGAAAGAGCATATGTCAGCAGCTTGACAGCACACCTAAAAGCTCTAGAACAAAAAGAAGCAAATACACCCAGGAGGAGTAGAAGGCAGGAAATAATCAAACTCAGAGCTGAAATCAACCAAGTAGAAACAAAAAGGACCATAGAAAAAATCAACAGAACCAAAAGTTGGTTCTTTGAGAAAATCAACAAGATAGATAAACCCTTAGCAAGACTAACGAGAGGACACAGAGAGTGCGTCCAAATTAACAAAATCAGAAATGAAAAGGGTGACATAACTACAGATTCAGAGGAAATTCAAAAAATCATCAGATCTTACTATAAAAACCTATATTCAACAAAACTTGAAAATCTTCAGGAAATGGACAATATCCTAGACAGATACCAGGTATCGAAGTTAAATCAGGAACAGATAAACCAGTTAAACAACCCCATAACTCCTAAGGAAGTAGAAGCAGTCATTAAAGGTCTCCCAACCAAAAAGAGCCCAGGTCCAGACGGGTTTAGTGCAGAATTCTATCAAACCTTCATAGAAGACCTCATACCAATATTATCCAAACTATTCCACAAAATTGAAACAGATGGAGCCCTACCGAATTCCTTCTACGAAGCCCAAATTACTCTTATACCTAAACCACACAAAGACACAACAAAGAAAGAGAACCTCAGACCAATTTCCCTTATGAATATCGACGCAAAAATAATCAATAAATTTCTGGCAAACCGAATTCAAGAGCACATCAAAACAATCATCCACCATGATCAAGTAGGCTTCATCCCAGGCATGCAGGGATGGTTTAATATACGGAAAACCATCAACGTGATCCATTATATAAACAAACTGAAAGAAGAGAACCACATGATCATTTCATTAGATGCTGAGAAAGCATTTGACAAAATTCAACACCCCTTCATGATAAAAGTCCTGGAAAGAATAGGAATTCAAGGCCCATACCTAAACATAGTAAAAGCCATATACAGCAAACCAGTTGCTAACATTAAACTAAATGGAGAGAAACTTGAAGCAATCCCACTAAAATCAGGGACTAGACAAGGCTGCCCACTCTCTCCCTACTTATTCAATATAGTTCTTGAAGTTCTAGCCAGAGCAATCAGACAACAAAAGGAGATCAAGGGGATACAGATCGGAAAAGAAGAGGTCAAAATATCACTATTTGCAGATGATATGATAGTATATTTAAGTGATCCCAAAAGTTACACCAGAGAACTACTAAAGCTGATAAACAACTTCAGCAAAGTGGCTGGGTATAAAATTAACTCAAATAAATCAGTTGCCTTCCTCTATACAAAAGAGAAACAAGCCGAGAAAGAAATTAGGGAAACGACACCCTTCATAATACACCCAAATAATATAAAGTACCTCGGTGTGACTTTAACCAAGCAAGTAAAAGATCTGTATAATAAGAACTTCAAGACACTGAGGAAAGAAATTGAAGAAGACCTCAGAAGATGGAAAGATCTCCCATGCTCATGGATTGTCAGGATTAATATAGTAAAAATGGCCATTTTACCAAAAGCAATCTACAGATTCAATGCAATCCCCATCAAAATACCAATCCAATTCTTCAAAGAGTTAGACAGAACAATTTGCAAATTCATCTGGAATAACAAAAAACCCAGGATAGCTAAAGCTATCCTCAACAATAAAAGGACTTCAGGGGGAATCACTATCCCTGAACTCAAGCAGTATTACAGAGCAATAGTGATAAAAACTGCATGGTATTGGTACAGAGACAGACAGATAGACCAATGGAACAGAATTGAAGACACAGAAATGAACCCACACACCTATGGTCACTTGATTTTTGACAAAGGAGCCAAAACCATCCAATGGAAAAAAGATAGCATTTTCAGCAAATGGTGCTGGGACAACTGGAGGGCAACATGTAGAAGAATGCAGATCGATCCATGCTTATCACCCTGTACAAAGCTTAAGTCCAAGTGGATCAAGGACCTCCACATCAAACCAGACACACTCAAACTAATAGAAGAAAAACTAGGGAAGCATCTGGAACACATAGGCACTGGAAAAAATTTCCTGAACAAAACACCAATGGCTTATGCTCTAAGATCAAGAATCGACAAATGGGATCTCATAAAACTGCAAAGCTTCTGTAAGGCAAAGGACACTGTGGTTAGGACAAAACGGCAACCAACAGATTGGGAAAAGATCTTTACCAATCCTACAACAGATAGAGGCCTTATATCCAAAATATACAAAGAACTCAAGAAGTTAGACCGCAGGGAAACAAATAACCCTATTAAAAAATGGGGTTCAGAGCTAAACAAAGAATTCACAGCTGAGGAATGCCAAATGGCTGAGAAACACCTAAAGAAATGTTCAACATCTTTAGTCATAAGGGAAATGCAAATCAAAACAACCCTGAGATTTCACCTCACACCAGTGAGAATGGCTAAGATCAAAAACTCAGGTGACAGCAGATGCTGGCAAGGATGTGGAGAAAGAGGAACACTCCTCCATTGTTGGTGGGATTGCAGACTGGTAAAACCATTCTGGAAATCAGTCTGGAGGTTCCTCAGAAAATTGGACATTGAACTGCCTGAGGATCCAGCTATACCTCTCTTGGGCATATACCCAAAAGATGCCTCAACATATAAAAGAGACACGTGCTCCACTATGTTCATCGCAGCCTTATTTATAATAGCCAGAAAATGGAAAGAACCCAGATGCCCTTCAACAGAGGAATGGATACAGAAAATGTGGTACATCTACACAATGGAATATTACTCAGCTATCAAAAACAACGAGTTTATGAAATTCGTAGGCAAATGGTTGGAACTGGAAAATATCATCCTGAGTGAGCTAACCCAATCACAGAAAGACATACATGGTATGCACTCATTGATAAGTGGCTATTAGCCCAAATGCTTGAATTACCCTAGATCCCTAGAACAAACGAAACTCAAGACGGATGATCAAAATGTGAATGCTTCACTCCTTCTTTAAATGAGGAAAAAGAATACCCTTGGCAGGGAAGGGAGAGGCAAAGATTAAAACAGAGACTGAAGGAACACCCATTCAGAGCCTGCCCCACATGTGGCCCATACATATACAGCCACCCAATTAGACAAGATGGATGAAGCAAAGAAGTGCAGACCGACAGGAGCCGGATGTAGATAGCTCCTGAGAGACACAGCCAGAATACAGCAAATACAGAAGCGAATGCCAGCAGCAAACGACTGAACTGAGAATAGGTCCCCTGTTGAAGGAATCAGAGAAAGAACTGGGAGAGCTTGAAGGGGCTCGAGACCCCAAAAGTACAACAATGCCAAGCAACCAGAGCTTCCAGGGACTAAGCCACTACCTAAAGACTATACATGGACTGACCCTGGACTCTGACCCCATATGTAGCAATGAATATCCTAGTAAGAGCACCAGTGGAAGGGGAAACTCTGGGTCCTGCTAAGACTGAACCCCCAGTGAACTAGTCTATGGGGGGAGGGCGGCAATGGGGGGAGGGTTGGGAGGGGAACACCCATAAGGAAGGGGAGGGGGGAGGGGGATGTTTGCCCGGAAACCGGGAAAGGGAATAACATTCGAAATGTATATAAGAAATACTCAAGTTAAAAAAAAAAAGAAAAAAAAATGACAATTTTCCTTCTTCAAACTGTTTCCCAAGCCACTGTGTGTCCACTATATCACTTACCCTAGTTCTTGTTGTTCTGAAAATCAACTTTGTACAATTGGGAAAGATAAGATCCACAGATGAATTTTTTCAGCTGTGTTTAGGATTCACACTACTAGATATTCTCAATGGGTAGCATGTGATAACTATTCATTGTTCATACTTCATATGAACTTTCATACTTTCAATATGAGCAACCTATACCTCTCTTGGGCATATACCCAAAAGATGCCCCAACATATAACAAGAACACATGCTCCGCTATGTTCATATCAGCCTTGTTTATAATTGCTGGAAGCTGGAAAGAACCCAGATGCCCTTCAACAGAGGAATGGATACAAAAAATGTGGTATATCTACACAATGGAATACTACTCAGCTATCAAAAACAATGACCTTATGAAATTCATAGAAAAATGGATGGAACTGGAAAATATCATCCTGAGTGAGGTAACCCAATCACAGAAAAACACACATGGTATGCACTCATTGATAAGTGGATATTAGCCCAAATGCTCGAATTACCCTCAATGCACAGAACACATGAAACTCAGGAAGGATGACCAAAATGTGAATGCTTCACTCCTTCTTTAAAAGGGGAACAAGAATACCCTTGGCAGGGAATAGGGAGGCAAAGTTTAGAACAGAGGCATAGGGAACACCCATTCAGAGTCTGCCCCACATGTGGCCCATACATATACAGCCACCAAACTAGGTAAGTTGGATGAAGCAAAGAAGTGCAGACTGACAGGAACCGGATGTAGATCACTCCTGAGAGACACAGCCAGAATACAGCAAACATACAGGCGAATGCCAGCAGCAAACCACTGAACTGAGAAAGGGACCCCCGTTGAAGGAATCAGAGAAAGGACTGAAACAGCTTGAAGGGGCTTGAGATCCCATATGAACAACAATGACAACCAACCAGAGCTTCCAGGGACTAAGCCACTACCCAAAGACTATACATGGACTGACCCTGGGCTCCAACTGCATAGGTAGCAATGAATAGCCTAGTAAGGGCACCAGTGGAAGGGGAAGCCCTTGGTCCTGCCAAGGCTGAACCTCCAGTAAATGAGATTGTTGAGGGGAGGGTAGTAATTGGGGGAGGATGGGGAGGGATACACCCATATAGAAGGGGAGGAGGAGGGGCTAGGGGGATGTTGACTTGGAAACCTGGAAACCGGGAAAGGGAATAACAGTTGAAATGTAAATAAGAAATACCCAATTTAATAAAGATGGAGGGAAAAAAGAAGAAAAATAAATAACAGGAACAGTTGTTTATTCTTCATTTCACAGATTTGCACACTTTCAATTGATCAAAAAGTTATCTTTATCGACTATTTGTTATTTCAGTTTTTTTCCATGTTTGCAAACATTTCTTGTATTTGCTCTGTTCATTCAATGGTTCTTTAATGGTTTAAAAGTTTAGAACATGGCTCCAAAAATTTCAAAGAAGCAAGTTCTCAATCCATCATATCTCTGCCACTAGGTTCATTCTGAAAGCTGATCACCAATCACTGCACAGAAACCTAGATCTATAAAAACAAAAGCCCTTTGGAAAAAAGTAGCATTTTATACACAATCCAGAAACTCCAAGAAGAAACTAGATCCTGGAAGAGATGGGCTTGGTGCCCTGCAGAAAAAAAAAATCCATTTGCTTATAGTGCAGAAATCATAACACAGAAAACCAGAGACATTGTTTCAAAACACAAAATCGAGGCTGCAGAAATTAATAAGTTCATCACTGTACCAAAGATACAATTATGAGTCCTCTGTGTCTCGGCCTCTTTAATTAAGCACTTCAAATTCGGATTTGATGGTGTTCCTTCACACTTTACAAAAACAGACACAGGAGAAATTTGAGAATATCTGTTGCTGAAAAGTGGTGAAGGGTATAACCTGTTACATTACCCAGCCCTGCCAGTTATGAGGTATGAAATATCTGCCAATATAAGATACTTCCTTCAGTACTGAATCTAAAAAATGATGTTCATTTTCCCAAGAAAAATTCTCGTACTTCCTGTTCCCCTTTTATTGCTCTGTCAAATCTGTGGGATCAATTCACATGAATGTAGAACAGACAGCCTCATACTCTTCTCCTACTGCTTCTTCTTAGAATAGCTTTGCCAATTCATAACTCTTAGTTCTAGGAAAAGCATTTAACCCCAAACCAATCTTGAGTTTTTATTGTTGCTGTTTTAAACATATAGAAGTCTTTGCAAGTGCAACTAATTTCTAATCCGTGATTCTGCTGAGGATGTTTACAAGCACTCTTTTCCTTTTTCCTATGTGTGTTCATGTGTGTGTACATGCCGATAGATGTTAATACACAAGAATATGTATACAGGTGCATGTATGGGCACACCCATGCTGAAGCCAAAAATGATGTTGCTTTTCTTTCACAATCACTCTTTATTTCAAAGGTAAGGTCTCTTCCTGAAACTGAGGCTCAGCTGTTGGCTCCACGGATCCTCCTTTCACCAATTCTGCAGCACAGGGATTACTGGTGCACACTGCCTCAATTGGCATTAGCTTTTATGTGTTTGCAGAAGATAGGTTTTTTTTCTCAACCATGCTCCTGCCCCATTTCTTTATTTCTTCTCTTTGGTGAAATAGTTTTATTTTTAACTTTTGTTTTATAACACTATTTCACATTGGATCATTTTTACTGCCTGCTTTGTCAGCCTTGAACAATAGCAGCCACCTCTATAGGACACAAGATAACTAGGGAGATTATGTATCTTCTAAGTTACGAATTCTAGTTGTTTCAGGAGTTGTCTCCATAGCTTATAATTCATACTCCATTCATAATTCTATCTCTGAAGGATTGATCAATATCTAACAATATATAATATGCCTAAGGAAATCTCTATCTACAAGGATAAATCACCACGCAGACCAGTGAAGAATAACAGCTCATCCAGAACACACCTAGTGTAGTTCTCTTGGACTTTTATGAATCCTACCTTCACCCTGACTGAGAAACCAATGAGATTGACTATTATGTTTAAACTGTCTGCAACCAGATGCAAGGTTTTATAGATAACACCCCTTGCAGAAATATTAGCAAAGTAGCTTATACAAGAAGAAGACAACGAAAACATAAAAATGATTTTCCATGTCTAGGCAAGTTCCTATGTCAATCATGAAATGTTTGATATCTCATAGCTTAAAACACACACACACACACACACACACACACACACACACACACACAATTCCTTAGGGTTTTGCACTCATCTGACAGTGCCCTTATAGCTGTGAGAAGGATGTATACTTGGCTTCTGCACATAGTGGTAGCAGGGTCCTAATAAAGGAAGACCCAACGTGCAACTTCTTATCATGCATCTACTTGTACCATATTCACTTAGAGCCCGCTGGACAAAGCAAGTGACATTCCTAAACCAGAGTCACTGTGGGAAGGGACTTCAGCAGGACAGTATATGTGGATAAGTAGGGTTCCCTGAAAGCCCTTGGTGCAGCAGCCTACAATGGGAGCGTCCTTCTAGGGCTGGTGCTCATGGCCAAAACCCTTCTAATACTTGACTCATAATATTCCTTAGCAAAATGTCTTTCCTATTTTGCTCCGTACCTTATCTTTTAGAGAGTCTGAAGTATTTTTGTAAGTGTTCTAAGATCATACTAGTCAACATATCAGTGAATGAATGCTTATGTAGGATTCAAAAGTATTTTAAAATTTAAAATGCACCATATGCCACAGCAAATGCTCACTACTAAATTCTTAAAGCTCTTATGGAAGGAATAAAAATTCCTTTGAATATAAGTGAAAAAGCCTTTAAACACATCAGGGCGAGCAGTTCCCCCACCAGGAAGAAACGCATCATTCACTATTGATGTCCCCCAGTCAGGCTCTAGAGGCACTTTGGGTCTGTAATCAATATTGAATGGATTATCATACAAAATGTCCAAAATGTCCAAAGCCTTAAACTTACAAAGTCACTTCCTTCTGGTTTGTATGCCCAGTAATCTGAAAGGCATACAAACAATGCCAGAATAGACAATGCCGGAAAGTTTGTGGACATCAACCGTCTGTAAATTTCAGTGCTAACAAATACTGGAGACAAGGTGAAGCTCTAACCGACACTTCCATATCATCTCTCCTTACAGATTGTTACCATAATTATGGTGCTCCCTGATGACTGCGTGATGAATTTAACAGTCAAAATGATAGTAATAATAATGTAGAAGCTTTGAAGTTGTAACTACACTGTTGGTGATTGGGGTTAGTATAACTGTTTTTGTGCCTTTTCTTCAATTACCAGTTCAAGCTCACATCACATTGATTTTTGTAGAAAATTGAACACCTAACAGAAAAGAAAGTTGTGTGCTTGTGTTCGAGACTGAGTTAGGTTAGTTTATCAGATTGAGGAAGTTGTACTGATTGGGGCTAGCAGAGACTACCATGAACAGAAAAATAAAGTCCAAATGGTCCTTCTGACTGCAGCAGTGCCAAACGAGGTGTTATTCTGTGCGAGGTAGCAACGTGCTTGAGAGATTTTTCCAGCAGGGGAGGCAAATGTGGAACTTTACTTATGCACAGAAGACTTTTTTTATGTTGTTGTTAAATTAGGCCAACAGCAGAGTTATTTTTAGATTACTTACTTCACTTTCTCTTCTTAATGGGCTGGTATACAAAATAGGACAGAAAATGCACCATATGCCACCGCACATGCTCAAATCCTAAATTCTTGAAGCTCTCATGAAAATAAAAGAACCCTATCAAAAATGTAAGATCTGCATTTGAGTAAAATTAAGAGTTTGAGAGGTCTGAGAGTTTTCTATCATTTAGTGGCAAAACACGCACGTTATTTTAAGTTAAGTTTTTAAAATGCCAGGTCAAAATTAGCTGTAAGAAAAGAGATCCAGTCAGAATGCGTCTGGGTATGTTACATTTAAGACTATAAGTCAGCATATACATCACACAGCACTCCAAATTCGATGGTGATAGATCAGAACTCCCTACACTTATAAATCTTACATGATTATACTTTTTTATTAAATCAATAAGGTCTCTTCAAAAATTTTTAATGTTGTAGAAACACGAACATGTAAAACCTCCACTTTGCTTTTTAGTGTGTTGTAATCTGATTTAATGGCTTTTCAAACTTAACTTGCGATTTACAGTATCAGAACAGACCATAGAGATGGGACATAATGCAAGACATAAGAACACACAGAAATTTAACATGTACTTTATAATAAGAGAATAAAGGACTTACAGATTGGTTAAGTGTTGAAAATCAGTTCAACAAATGTCATTACATAACAAACATTCATTAAGTTCTTTGCAATGCCCTGCTTTTACTGAAGCAAACAAATTACATCTCAAAAATAAAATTGTGAGCTCATTGGCTTTATGGTGTCTCTACTTCTGGGGGACAGCTAGGAATGAAGATAAAGAATGCAGTGTACAGAGTGCTTATTCTCATTCTCTCTCTCTCTTCTGCCTCTCGCTCTCTTTTCTGTCTGTCTGTCTATCTGTCTCTCTCTTTCTCTGTTTTTCTTTCTGTCTCTCTCTCTGTCTCTCTGTGTGTATATGTCTCTATCTCTTGCTCTCTTTTCTGTCTCTCTGTCTCTCTTTGTATCTCTGTATCTGTGTCTGTCTGTCTCTGTCTCTCTCTGTGTGTGTCTCTGTATCTGTCTCTGTCTCTGTCTCTCTCTCTCTCTCACACACACACACACACATACACACTCACACAAACACAAAATATCAAACAAAATATCAAAAGTTTAGGCATTCTCTTCTACATTATTTGATTATATTTTTGCTCAGGCTCCATATGCTAAGTATGAAGGCCTATTTTTTGTTTAAAATTGGGGCAGACAAACATTTTTAGGTTTAGTTCACCATTCTATATAACCTAGATTTAGCAAGTTAAAAACAACCCAATACGATATTGTAAATTAATATAGGCATTTATGGACCTGCACATTGATTTATCAACAACAGTGTTATACTCACCAAACTTTAATTCACAATTAATACGATTTAAACATACCATGGTAGTTAAATATATAAGACTAGGAAACTAATGGCTATATGTATTATTAATGTTGCAAAATATATTTCTTTGCAAAAATGTTACTTTAGACATATTCCAACTCTTTCATTATCAATACCCTCAGACAATCCACATTTATATAATTTTATCTATTTATTTACCTTTTAAAATAATTATATTAGTTGTAAGAATGTTTAAATAAAATATTAGGCTAAATACACACACACTTCAAACCACAGTACATTGCCCAAAGGAAAAAAATAAAAACCACTCCAAATGGCTGAGACAGTAAAACACAAATGACTGCTTTTGAAAGAAAGAACCTGGAATGGGGCAAGGGAGTGGACACGTCTGTATACACTCATACAGGAGGCTTGGCTCGGAAGTAAACGTTCATGTCCAAATCCTGATTGAGAAACTTTGGAAGATCAAATCAAGTAATTGTAAAGTAACTACCCATGAAGTCATCAACAAAACTAAAGCATCTCCATATTTTACTGGTCATCGAACCAGCATTATATTTACATCATATTGTAGTCAACTAAATTTTTTTTAAGCAAGGAACAAATCTACTAATATCCTTGACAGGTTATTGGACCTGAAATATATCTAAGCAATTTATTTTCACCTTTCACTAGTTGCTAAATTAATTTAAATTAATTAACACTCATCATTATTATCTCTTAAATTTAAACACAATAGAAGGGAACCCCCAAGTTTTTACATTTTATGAACATTTGGTAAGGCTGGACTGGATCTTGAAAATAATTACAAAATGTGTGTATTGGCATAAATTCAATTATTCCCAATCCAGAGATGCTCCCAAAGTTACAATACTGTGTAAGGATAGCTGCTACCCCACACAGTAACCACATTTAAGCATGTGCTTTTCATTGTAGATTCACTAACATATGCTTACAACTCTAGTGAGCTAAAGAATATGTATTACTTGCCAAACCTTTCTTCCACTGAGCATATATCTCCTCAGCAAATAATTATTTCCAGAGAAATGGAAAGAGGAATCTTGCTTCTTTGACTGTATCATCCCATGCATTCTCTTGGTATCACATAGCAAGGAAGACACAAGAGCAGAAAAGGTTGTTTTGTACGTTTGGTTTGGTTTTGGTCTTCTTTTTCTTTTTCAATTTTTATTAGTTATTTTATTTATTTACATGTCAAAGGTTACCCCTTTTCTGTTTTCCCCATTACATCCCCTTATCCCACCCCCCCTCCCCCTGCTTCCTGCCTCCCCACCCTAGCATTCATTTAAGGTGGGGCATTGAGCCACCACAGGACCAATGAACCTCCCTCCCACTGATGCCAGATGGGGCAGTCCTCTGCTACACATGCAGTTGGAGCCGTGGGTCCCACCATGTGTACTCTTTGGTTGCTGGTTTAGTTCCTGGGAGCTCTGCTTGCTTGATATTGTTGTTCTTCCTGTGGGGTTGCAAAGGGAAATGCCTGATGTCTTCAATCCAACCTCCCTAAAGCCAACATGTGACATGGCAGCCAATAGCACACACAGGACACTCTCTTGCAGTTCAAATATTGCTCTCTACAGAGTTCCCAGCATGAGATAAAATGATCCAGGTTACTGAATACATGGAAGAGCATTCCAATTTCAGCTAAAGCGTGCCATCATCTTTATTAGAAACAAAAACAAAAACAAAACATGACTTTTACTTTAGAGCCAAGCACAAAACAACAACAACAAAAAAAAAAGACAGGCAGAGTGAGGGTAGAGATTTGGGTAGGAGAGGGGAGAGGAAGGGAAAAGGGGGATCAGGATTAGGTATGGGAGGAGAGATGCCCAGAGGACCAGGAGAATGAATGGGAATGTGTAGCAGTGTAGGGTTGTTGGGGGCAAAGGGAAGCTCTAGAAAATCTCAGAGACCTGGGAAGTGAGAGGTTCCCAGAACTCAGTGGGCAAAATGCCCAACAGTGGGGAGATGGAGCCCGAAACCACCTCCAGTAGATAGACATGGCCCTCAGTGAAGGTATCGGGACACCCACCTATCTTCAAAAACTTTAACACACAATTCTTCCTATGTAAAGGAAATGTAGAGACAAAAATGGAGCAGAGACTGAAGGATAGGCCATTCAGAGACTGGCCCGAATTGGGATGCCTCCCATTTGCAGGCAACGAAGATTGACACTGTTACTGATGCCATGTTGTGCTTGCTGACAGGAGCAAAGCATGGCTGTCCTCTGAGAGGCTGTACCAGCAGCTGACTAAGAGGCAGATACTTACAGTCAACCGTTGAACTGAAGTCAGGGACCCATGGAAGAGTTAGGGTAAAGTCTGAAGGAGCTGAAGGAGATCGTAAAGCCATAGGAAGAACAACAGTGTCAACTAACCTAGATCCCTCAGAGCTCCCAGACACTAAGGCACCAACCAAAGACCATACATGTACTGGTCTGTGGTCCCCAGCACACATGTAGCTGCCTTGTCTGGCTTCAGTTGGAGGGGATGATCCTATTCCTGTAGAAACTTGATGTCCCAGGGAAGAGGGATGCTGAGGGGGAGTGAGGTGGAGATGGATTGGAGGGAGCGCCTTCTCAGAAGCAAAGGGGAGGAGGGGACCCAGGAAGAGAAGAAATACTGGGAATGTGAATAAATAAAATAGTTTTGAAAAATAACAAAACAAAAAAGTAAAGAACAAAAACCAAAAACTGGCTTCCCTAACATAAAGTATAGTAAAGAGACAATTGCCATCATGGCTACAAGCTAAAAAGAAGCTTTCAGATCAGAACAGGACTTAGAATACCAACCAAAATTGCAATAGACATAAATGGCATGAAATCCTGCTATCTAAACCCACTAATGGAATGCTAGGCATATACTAACAGGAGTCAAAACAATACCCAAAAAATGAGACGTTTAATTTATTATTTAAAATTTTTACAGAAAATATGCTTCCAAAAATTCATTTTATAATGATTAATTGATTAGTCTAAAAATCACTGTCTTTAAAAGCAAATCGAGGTTGAAGGCTTTTGATAGATCCTTAAAAGAAAATGCTGGAAAACTGAGATAATCTTAAAGCAAAATAGGGCAACATCTAGTTTTGCCACATCTAGTAGCTTGAGAGAACCTCATGAATAAACAATTGTAAGACGCTTGCCAATACCACAAACAAAACGCAAAATTAACTTTTAAGTTTCATGTTTCAAGTTTCTAAGAATATATTGGTTCAGGCAGAGGTGATATTTGACTTCTGAGCATATCCATGAAATTATATTTCCCTCCAAAGAATATTTCTGGATCAGCTGTTCATGTGTAAACTACCTGATCAAAGGGGCCCAAAACAAAGCCAATGATACCTCTGCCTCTGGTAACTGTTTCCCTTCCTTCCAGGTGCCCATCACTTCCTGGGTCATGAGGAAACCTTTTTAACAGAATTGCCTCAGAAGCTCAGCACTCCAGCTTGTAAGATGAAAAACATACAAAACAAAAGAAAATTTATTTTTAAAAATAGGAAATCCAAACAATCTTACAGGAAAGGTGGAGAGGCTGAAAAGGGAATTTTAAATGCGCCCTTGCCTCTGAATTATGGCAGCTACTGTGCAAGACCACGGCACACACTTTTTAATTTAAGGGACAGTCCTCTGGGATGTTTTTCCATATAAACTTTATAGAGTTAAAACATTTATATTTTATGGTCAGAAATTAAATATTGTGTCTATAGTAATATGGCTGAGCCTAGGATTTGATCCCCATCTGATTCCAGGCTCTGGGCATTCGTTTGGTCGATATCTCTATTCACAAATAACCCAGCAAGGCTTTCAACATGCTGCAAAGACAAAGGAAGCAACAGAAGAAATCCAGGCAGCCAACATTCTGAAAATGCAGATGCCCAGTCCATGAGGAGCAGTGTGGAACATCCAGAAGAAGCAATATGAACTACTGAAAGAGATAACTTTGGGTTCTGGGGTTTACTAACTAAACAATGGCAGAGAAAGAGTAATTTATTTCCACCTTTCAAAAGATATGATGTGTCTTCTTTAATTTTTTTTCTTAAACAATGTATACAGCAATCCAAGGAGAAACATAAAAACCATATTATCTGTGAAATGTTTACAAATATGAGTTAATATTTCTAGTCAAATCTTCACAGTCACATCACTTCAGAACTGCTACTATGTATGTGACTTCAGCAATAAAGAGGTTAATGAATTTGTTTTTTGTTTTTTGTTTTTTTTTTAAGTTTCATATCGTTTGTTTTGCTTTGCTGAGCTTGAACCCTGGGTGTGTTTTGAAAGTGATCTCTTAACCAACTGGTTACAGCTCTTGCATTTAAAATTCAAGGAAGTAAATTAAACACTAACATTGCAACCAAATTTTCTATCAATTTTGAATCACCAGTTAATTATTTTTAAAACAGTTATTTTTGGTGGGGAAAAAAATAGCAAACAAACTTGAGAGAGCTTTTTGAACTTGAAATGTATCTTATTCAAAATAGTAAAATTCTCTGAAAAAAATCTTAAATGTTCATTTTATTTTTATATAGTTTTAAATCAACCACTACGATAATTCATTCAGTAAGAATCATGGACACGGTGACTTTGAAAAAAAATCACCGACTTCAGTTCTGGGAGATTATTTTACAGAAACTGGCACAAAGTAAAATGTTCCACCTTTAACCACACTGACAGCAAAACTATCTTTGTCTCAGTCTCTCTCATCTCTTTTTCCAACTCTGTCCTACATAAAGAACTCTAGTAATATCCCTTTCTTTATGTAATTTGTTCGATATACATGAACTTGCATGTTTCTGTTCTATTCAATTGAGGAACTGAAAAACCAGAAACTCCAGATCAGACTTGGTAATCAGCCTTGTAACAGTTTCTCCCAAATTATTCCTGTGAACAGCAAAAATATCACAGTGAAATTTTTGACTTACTTAAATTGTAGCCAAGACGATTCCTCAATAGCGTCATGTTTAAAATTTTAGAAGCATATCATGTTCAACTGTATTAGAGCTTTTATTGTTGAATAAATGTTGTTATATCCTAGCAACAAAAGATGATTGAACATTGCAGCTAATGGTATATTTAGCTTGGTTTGACATAATTACTTAGGCATTGTTTTATTTGCGGTTTCTATTGCTTCGATGAAACAAACAAACAAACAAACCAAAACAGCTTGGGGAAAGAGGGGTTTATTTGGCTTACACCTCTTCCATCACTGAAGGAAGTCAGGACTGCAACTCAGAAACAAGGAAGGAAGCTGATGGAGAGAACATGGAGGAAGACTGCTTATTAGTTTGTCCCCATAGACCACCAGCCTATAGATGGCACCATGCACAATGGGCTCATCTCTGTCCCATGAACCACTATTTAAAAAAACACACACAAAAAAAAAAAAAAAACTGCCTTATAGGCTCAACTCCAGCCAGTTCTTACAAAGGCATTTTCTTATTTGTGGTTGCCTCCTTTCATATTGACTTTGGTTTGTGTCAGGATGACATAAAATTAGCCAGGACAGGTGTTTTGTATGAGGGCACAATGATAATATCAGAAAACATATTAAATTTACTTTTACATTTACTACTACCTATTAATTTAGGTTAATATATAGTACTACTTATATTAATTTGTAGTATTAATATATAGTATTATTAAATCACTCCTATATAATTCACTTAGATTAATTAGGAATTATGTAACATGGCTATGTCTTTTTGTCAGGAGGTGTGATTTCAAAGAAGAAAGAAACAGTGTGTTACTTGTACAATTAGGGCTGCATAAGAAATGTATGAATCAATAGTTTTCAGTTCAGTCTTTCTCAAAGTTGAATCACCTTCTCCATCAAGCTGTTGTGTTTCCCTTAACCTCTGGCAACATTTTCAAAAAAAAGAGAGAGAAAGAAAAAGCAGTGAGGAAGACTCAAGGCAACAGCATCCCAGTGCATTAGCCATGGATGTCTTCGCAGCCCTCACACCTGGCCGCATTAGGTCTTTTGCTTTGGGCCTTTTAGGTCACACAGACACTGTAAGTAATGTACTGAAACCACAGCCTTGTCTGCATTCTCTCATACAGCCAAGCTCTGACTCATAAATAAAATATTTCATTTCTTGTTTTCTTAAATCTAAAATTGATTAGCCTGATTTTTCCATAAATGCTTTCACTTTAAATTGCTTCTCACTTAAAAGCCCATCCTGACTAAAACTTTGATAAAACATCACGTATACTGTCATAGAACCAATTTCAAGACATACACTGGTGGCATGTGCTTTTAATCCCAGCATTCAGAAGGCAGAGACCAAGCCAGGCTTGTCTACAAAGTGAGTTCCAGGACAACCAGAGCTAAACAGAAAAACCCTGTCTCAAAAAGAAAATAAGCAAACATACAAACAAACAAAATTCACTCCAAACAAAAACAACCACTAGGCCAAAATTAAATCAAAAATTAATATTTTGGAACAATAATAAAATTCATCTCTTGCCTGTTATTTCACAAGGAATTAAAAAATTACATGACTAACGTGTTTTATAAGCTTCAACACAACAAAAAACAGAGCTCACATTAGAAGACCTAGGACAACAGAATTCAAAATGAGTTCAAAGGGCAGGACACTGGAAGTGACTCAGCAGTTAGCTGGAAGCCAAAGGTCACAATTTATTTATTTAAGATGTTGAACAGTAAATACATATATGCATCTATGTATATACATACATAAATTTAAGAATTAAAAATGTTTAACTTAAATACTTTTATAAAAGAATGTAGAATGCTATTTTCTTGTTAAAATGTCAGACCTCCTTGTTAAAATGAGGTGTTTGGAATGTTGGGGATGGGGAAGTAAAGACTGAAAGAAGAAAGCTGGAGGAAGAAAAGAGGAGAAAGTATTCCATCATTCACTACCTAGCTAAATGCTGTGGAAGAAAGAATAGGAAAGGGGTTGCGGATTTAGCTCAGTGGTAGAGCACTTGCCTAGCAAGCGCAAGGCCCTGGGTTCAGTCCCCAGCTCCGAAAAAAAGAAAAGGAAAAAAAAAAGAATAGGAAGGAAAATAACCTCTGTTCCTTGTGACCTGTCTTCTTCACATCCCCTGTCATCTTAAGCTTAAATGAATGACCTCCAAAAGCCCACCAAATATTAGAACAAATTCTGCAGCATAAAGCATAAAGAAATACCAAAACATATAAACAGTGCACACATAGGTGGAAATCTTTCTTACCTATAGGTTAAGCAGTATGTTTAACCAAGGGACCATCATGGTGATACCAGGTTTCAGAGGTCTCAGTCCAGCCACAACCTCCCCTCATGTCATGTTTCCTGTGTCCACAGCCTACTTAAGTTCTGCTTTACATGTGAATATGTGATAATTTCTGGGATGTATTGGGATGCTTCCTAATATTTCTACCCACCTCGGGATGCTCCAGGCATTTTGTTATGCACTGACCTCTAGCAGAATGCAATACCCCTTGAAACATTATTTAACCTCTAATGACTCAACAAGTTGTATGTTATCAAAATATATATTGGGATATTAATTATGCCTGAAATTGGTCATATAAAACTATTGTCTGGCTGATAACTTCTCCTCTCTAAAGAATATGCAAAAACTACTAACTTGAGATTCAACTACATTGAAAAGAAATAACTATTTTATGAAAGAGCTTATGAAATAATTGTTAAAAGTCCATGATTATTTTAAAGTTTTAATTTTAAGCAAAGAAATTGAAATGCATTGTGGGTCTTAGATATAGATTATATTTACTGTAAAACTCTATTTATGTGTCTGTAAAAGAATCTAGTCCTTTGTTAAGCTGGGTCACTACATGATTTTGAATAATCTGTAAGGCAAGAATGGATTTTACAGAGTTAAATAAAAAAAATAAGGAACATCTATATTTTATGAAGCATAAATTCAATCTAACATTAAAATTAAAATGTCAAGAAAGAAAACTACATTCATACATTTCAATATCATTCACATCTACTTAGTATTTAGTATGGTGGATAATTTTAACAGAGATAGTGGGTTTGAATGGTCTATACCAAGGACTATTTAGCCCTTTACAAAAAGGGTATACTGACCCCTGCTTCATACAGTGGCTTGAGATAAAACGTTGAATGCAAGAGTAGCTTTGATATTTCATTTATTAAAATTATGCATTATTGAAAGTAAAGTCATAATACTTTAGAAACTGAAAAGGGAACAAGTGAGGAAACAGAGTAGAAAATGCATGAAGAGCAGACTTTCTTTGGGAATACTCAACCTCAGAAATGACTCATGAGCCAAAAATAGTATAAAAACAATGCTCAGTGCTGTGCAACACGCTCTGAATGGATTGGAGGAGATCACAGAAACATTTCTAAGGGCATTTCCTTATCTATTTAGGTGTGGGAAAATACTAAGGAGGAGCTAAGTCTTCAGTTTGGCGACAATGTCAATTATGATCAGTTTACACAAAAGAAACCTCTTGGATCCTGGATGGTTTTAACTTTTTAAACTTAGAAAACAAAAATATGGGATGGAATAAAGTCTTGGGTATAATTAATAAGAAAATCAAAGGTCAAGAAGGGTACATGTCACTTTAAAGGCAAGAGTACAGAACCAAAGGATCAAAGTTTAAATACACTTGTTAGAAAGCCCAAAGGCTTGAGCACTCAACCACAGTTAATAATCTCGAAACTGAAAATGGAGCAGACAAGTATATAAGGGCACAGCATTTTATTTTTAAGATTAAATGATTATAGAAAACAAAGATAAGTGATCTCGACATCATCCTCAACAAAATTCAGAACAGGTTGTTAAGCAGATGGTTGTGTGTTTGTAGAAAGATGATTGATAGAAAGATAGATAGACAGACAGACAGACAGACAGACGGACGGACGGACGGACGGTCGGACGGATGGATGGATGATGGGTGGATGGATGGATGGATGGATGGATGGATGGCAGGCAGGCAGGCAGGCAGGCAGACAGACAGACAGACAGACAGACAGACAGACAGACAGCATTTTGGCATTGATTTGTCCAAAGCAAGTTGTGCCCAAACTTGCTTTTGATACTGTCAGTGTTACTCAGTAAGTGGATCAGGGAAACGCCTTAGCAGCAGAGCATCTGAACCAAGACCATGGAGAAAGTCTCTCATGGCCAACTTGGACTTAAGGCATCACTATTTGTTTAACTTTGAAATGTTTCTCAGCATCTGGGATAAGAGGCTTTTTTTCCATGAACCTCTTCTATTTCTGCATATTTTGCAAGTGACGGCTATTGTCTCTTTCAACCTGCATCAACTGTCCATGGCTATTTAAACAAGAGTCTCGTGATATAGAGAAGGTGCCTCCTGAAATAGTGGATAGGCTTGCTTATCATCAGGCGTGAAGGGTTAACTTTCATAAATGGAAGTTTGGTTTTTTTTTCTCTGTGAAGAATCTCCCTAAGTGTGTAATATTATTAAAGCCACAGGTTCCATTCTTGGGCACTTTCTGCCAGTGTTTTTTTTAAACTAATTAAATAAAATATATAATAAATTGATAAAGGTTATTGGTCACACAATTGCTGACAGAAAAAAAATCAAAATTTCTTTAAACGGTTGACAGATCTCAGCATGTAAAACTGGGTTAAAGAGTTACAAATTTCCCCATTGTGCAAACGTTGGTCAGAGCCTACATGCACAGCGCAATTCACACCTGAATACATGTTAACAAGAAGCTTCAGCGAATATGATTTTTTTAAAAAAAATAGACATCATTTTGGCACATAGAGAATACTAAAGAAAACTAACTTCATTAGGCCAAGAAAGATATTGCAAACATGGAACTCCAGTTATGCAAAAGGTGGTCAGTATGAAATAGGCTTTGCAAATAGAAGGCACAAAGGTCAAGTGGAGACTAACGGATTGACTCCAACTGACTCCATCCAAGGTGAGGAAGAACGTTGCAGAAACTGAAGCATCATGCACATTTGGACATTATGACAGTGCATCTTTTTTTATTCACAGAAATGCTTGGAAGACACTCTCTGAGCCTACATAGTGTAATTTTAACAGAAATGAACACATGAGACATGTCCCCACTCTGTCCCTATCCTGTTCAATCTTGGCTCCCTGGGTGCTTTTCCATTTCAACTTAGCCTGCTCAAACTCACATTTTTTTTTCTTAAAAGCTTCCCTGGGCATTGCCTTTGTATACATATCACCACCCATAGACAATTAGAGAAACACTTTCACATAACGGTTTCCAAGCTACATTTCTACTAGGCTTAGAATGGGATTAGAGAATTGATTTAGTTTTGTTATCTCAAAGATCTCTTTCTAAACTAGGATTGTTGGGTTCTTATTGCCAACATGTCCATGAGTGTATATGTGGTTGAAATAAAGTACACCCATGATAGAGAGATAAATAAACAGTTGGATATTATTAAATAGGTAATATTGAGCCTCTTTCTTTTGGAAGAAATAATTACATGAGTAGAACTCATCTATTTCAATCAAACAAAGGATGCCAAGGACTAAAAAGGCATAAAAATAAACACCTATGGGAACAAGGAGATTTTTTAAAAATGAGAACAGGATGGAGAAACTAATGAAAGAGCTAGGACTGTAAGGTGCTTCAGCAAAACCCTACGGTTAATTGTAGATATTGTTTGTTAAACGGGAAAGCATCTTTAATTCATTGCCAAGAAAAAGATACATATGGGTTAGACTGTGTGTGTGTGTGTGTGTGTGTGTGTGTGTGTCTGTGTGTGTGTCTGTGTCTGTGTGTGTGTCTGTCTGTGTGTGTGTGTGTCTGTATGTGTATGTCTGAGTGTGTGTCTGTGTGTCTGTGTGTGTGTGTGTGTGTGTGTGTGTGTGTGTGTTGAACAGCATCTGAATAAAAGCTAAGAGAATTCCATACTGTGAGCAATTGTAGAAGGAAAACAGCAAATCAAGTCTGGAAGTCTCAAGAATGGTATAACTACACAGTGTGCAAAACTCTCTGATTCCAAAAGTTACAATCACCAACAAGAAAACAAAATTTCACAGACTTTGAAAACAAGTCAGTGGTCACCAGGAACTAGGAATCAGGAATCAGGTAGAACCACTAAAAGTTCCGTGGAACAAATGGGGTGAAGGAAGTGACGCTGGTCTGGACTTCAGGGGTGTACAAAATGATACAGCGCTGAACTCACTAAAGGGCAGAGTCACTCTGAAAACGGAATGAAATTTGCCATTCACACCAAAAACTATATTTCACTAAGGATGGAGAAAGCAAAGGAACTCGAAACAATAACAAAAGATTAATTTAACATTTAACAAACACAGGGATCATTCTTAACAAAACATATTAAAAGTAATGATTTCCTGAGAAAGGCATGAGGCTCTGAAATATGGAAGCAAAGGTTTTACCTTAAAATAAAATTTCAAATGTGTAACAAAATTTTTTGCAAGTAATCAAGTACATTTGCACTTTCATGGCTTGTAACATGTGAGAGTAAACTCTTCGACCACACTCGAGCTTTAAAATGCCTTTCTATAAGAAATGTAAATCTGGTGATCATGAATTAACAATATTTTCATTATCCATGAGTTCTTTATGTTGGCTGTCATATTTTTATATGTATATATTCAAAATAGGGGCTTGAAAGATAGCTCTGCCGTTAGGAGCTCCGGTGGTTCATCCAAAGGACCCAGGTTCAGTTCCTCACTCTCACAACTGTCTGTTGCAGAAGATCTGGCATCCTTTTCTGGGCTCTGTCAGCACCAGGCACATGGGTCATGCACAAACATCCATGTAGGCAAAAACAGCCATATACTTAATTTTTTAAAAAGTTAAGTATGCTTTTATTCAATAAAGCAAACTGTTTCCAAAATGCAAACAGAACTCGCAATGGTAATGCTGTGTATTATCACAGGAACAATCATTTACTGGTGTTTAAAATTTGGCATTGTTTTAGCTAAGGAAGGCTTTTTTTTTTCCCGAAGAAAATTACATGGGTACTAAGGAGAACAGATGATGTGGAATCCTATGCCACTTAGACCTGAGAAAGTGAATTACCTTTTACCTGCTTGTAGAGTAGCCTGAGAAATATGCATGCAGTGCTACAGTGGCTTAATGTTATTGAACATTACAGTTGGCTGAAATAGAAGCAATAAAAGAAGAAGCTGATTTTATTGTACTGATTTGTTCACAGCGAGCGTACCTACGCAAGCACCTGCCATGACGCATGTGTGGAAAGCAGAGGACAGCTTCCACAAATGCATTCTCTCCTACCTTCTTTTCATTTTTAGAGGCATTTATTTAGTGAACAGGACTGCCTTGCTGCAATATGTGTGTGTGTGTGTGTGTGTGTGTGTGTGTGTGTGTGTGTGTGTGTGTGAACCAGGTGCATGTCTGGTGTCTGCTGAGGCAAGAGAGTATCAGATACCCCTGGAACTAGAGTTACAGGCGGTTGTGAGTCACCATGCGGATGGTGGGTGCCTCTAGGAGGCAGCCAGTACTCAAATATTTAAGCAAAGCAAAATCCAAGAGCGTCACTCCAAATCTGTCAGTGTCTGACATCTAGGGTTCATGATCTTCTGGGTTTCCAAGTACCTGGGCAGCTCCTGTTTTCTGGCTTTTCAATTCTCAACACATATAGAGCGTGTCGGGTACGCTCAAGTAACTGTCTTCCACACTTACTGCGGACCTCAGTAGTCATCTCAGTCCTGGAATTGCCAAGAACCTACACTGCAGTTGAGCCAGTACCTCCACAGATGGTCCCTTCTGCCCTTCAAGGGCCAAGTCTTAGCTTCTATCTAACCCCTCCATGAATTCAAAACCAGTACCACACAGGAGACTCTGAAAGCTTGTTACTTTCACCTTTATGCTTTAGGTACAGCCTTGGGGCCCTAGACCACAGTTACTTTGTGCTAACCCAGGGAGCAAGTACTGCCCTAAAGATCTCACCTCAAGGATGCTGGTGCTTATTAATAAAAGCTTACCCTTTAACTGACCAGTATCTATGATCACGGTGGAGCACAGATGTCATTTTCACCAGTCCTTAATAGAAAATATAATGCAGACAGCCCCCAAAGAGTCCTGGCTTCCCCCCTGAAACTTCACGAGCCAGATTCACATTGTCTACAGTCCTTTCAACAGACTTCTTATCTTTCATGCTGTCACAGAACTGGTCTTCAAGCTCCAAGCACTCGAGGACTTTTCCAGCCCAACATTCCAAGTGGTTAGTATTCAGGTTCACCATGCTAACAGCCCAGTTTCTGGCACCGACTTGCATTTTCGTTTGTTTTCTTTTGCTGTGATAAATACCATGGCTAAGTGTAAGAGGAGAGGAAAGGGGTTATTTGGGTTACAGGTCACAGTCCATCATTAAAGAAAGCAGAACCTGGAGGCAGGAACTGAAGGAAAGACTGTGGACATGCTGTTTAATGAATGGCTCCCTCTAGCTCACTCGGATAATTTCCCCTAAATAATCTGGACCCACATATCCAGACACAGGACACCGTACCATAAGCTTGGCCCTGTTACATCAGCTAGAAATAAAGAAAATGTCCTATAGACATGTCCATGGGTTGAATGTGGAAGCAATGACAAGAATGAAGTCTCTTCCAAGTACATTTAGGTTTGTATCAAAATAACAAAAACTAACCAACATGAAGCATGAAGTATAAATGTTCTGTGTGGCTCTAAATGATACGGGAGGTCAGATGACAACTTTTAGGATTCTACCCTGTGAGTTTTGAGAATCAAACTTAGGACATTGGGCCTAGACAAAACCATCTTCACCCCTGAGAAATCTGACCAGCATGTCTACTTTTAAATTATTTTTTAAATGATTTTATTTATTTATTTAATGTATATGAGTACATGGTCTCTGTCTTTAGACACACCAGAAGAGAGCATCAGATCCCATTATAGATGGTTGTGAGACACCATGTGGTTGCTGGGAATTGAACTCAGGACCTCCGGAAGAGCAGTCAGTGTTCTTAACCACTGAGCCACCTCTCCAGCCCTTAAATTATTTTTTTAAAGGTAAAATTTATCAAATACATTCCCAACTATTTCTGCATCAGTACTACCAACAGCTAAATATATGACTCAACAGACGACCAGGGCAAAATTGTGAGTAAATTAATGTAGAATGTGAGTGTCCTGATCTTCAGAGAAGAGAATGCTAAGTGGTTGAGTATGTTTCTTAATCCTAGTGTGTTAGCTTCCACAGTCACCACCCCCTCCATGTTTCAGGATCCTGGCTAAAGAAGATGAGGATTCGTTTTCTGTCTGGGAAGAAGAGTGATCTACACTTCCTTATGAACAAAACTACACACCTTATGAACAAAACAACTTGGGAAAAAATCCCTGCATTTTAGTTATGTTTCCTGCTATACAACAGAAGAAAAGCAATGGCAGTGATTTTAGTTGGTATTTAGGACCCATCTCTTTCTTCTTTCATTCTTATGTGTAGATTTATGTGCTAGTAAGTAGAGAACATTTTGTAGCTTTACTCTTGATTCCATATGTTCCCCAGGATGCCTTAGTTGGAAGTAATCTAAAATCTAATCCAATATCTTTTTTTTAAATTTTAGAAGAAGTATCATCTAAAAAAAAATCTCATAACAATAATCTCATAACTGCCAATCTGAAATGCAGGTCTCTGTGTGTTTAACATGGATATCTGCATAGTAAAGCAAGCTGTCTACTTTTATTATCTGGGACTGCAATTAAGCTATTTTCAAAACTTTCACCTCATGCAAAATTATCATCAGAAAATCCTTGAAAGCAATGTTTCTTGGCTCCAACAAAGACAGAGTCTACTGGCAAATAGAACAGAGACACGGAAAGCACTGAGTATCCGAGAGGCAGCACTGAAGGAGTTCTTCAGGGCTCTGCAGTTATAAGAATGTATCTGTGCGGCACGACATGGACAGGGTGCATCTCTTACTTGTCTTTCAGTAGCCACAGGCGATTTCCACAAACCATGTGAGCTTTTAAGTTTGGAGTTATGGACTTATCACCAAAACATAAATCTTCAGTTTGCTCTGTTTAGGGAAGAAAGGTGCGTATACAGATGGATGAACAGATGAATGTATGTATGTAAGTATGTATAAATAGATGAATGAATCGATGGACAGATAGAGGAATTTGTAAACATATGATGTTTCCCATCATATTATATAAAGATGCAATTTTATACATAAATATAATCTTAATGTTTCAGATTTTCCCCCATATGACAGCAACAAATCCCAGAAACACCTGGATAACCCACACTATATTGACAATATGATCACTAGAAACATGTATACATATTCTTATTAAGATATAAGGCAAAACGTGCCAGTTTAACTTGTATTCAAAAGCTTTATATGAAATACTCACCCATTGGGAATTTGTTGTCTAAAACCACAAATATTTACTCACAATTTTCAACAGTGAAATGCAATATTGTTTCTAAAGAATGAAAATGAGGGGAAGAGAGGCAGGAGAATTGTTATAAGTTCAAGACCAGTCTGGTCTATGTAGTAGTTTCAGGCCAGCAAGGGCTAAATCTGAGGAGACAGGAAACTAGCCATCATATGTACCCACCTGAGGCAAGAGCCATGAGTGTGCCAATACAATAGGAAACAATTTTTAATGTGATATGACATTCAAGTGTTATAGGATGAAAAATTAAGATAAAAATACTACGAGGGCAATTAGAAGTATTATCTTGAGGCTCTTGTGAACTACTCAATCTTATATTTTTGGTTGTGATCCTAGCCTTTAAGGGCTGAGCCACCTCTCCAGCATGAACTACTTGTTCTTAATTCAATATTGATTTATGGAGTTCCTAGCCAATGCAAAGCACTGTTCTAAGCACAGTCAGAGAACAGAGAAAAATCTCCACATGCATAGAATATTCATTACAAAGAATATCTGTCATCATAAAATATAAATGGAGGTATACTATCATGGAATATATCCCATAATGGATGTATAACATTATGAGAAACATATTGGATGCATCATCGTGGAAAATATACCACCCTGAATTTGTAGCATCACTGAATGTACATCATGATAGATTTTTATCATAATAGAAAATGCAACATACTAGATTTACATGATTATCAACTACACACCACACTAGGTGTATATCATCATGTAAATCACATCACACTAGATACATTTCATATATATATGAATATATGTATACATATGAATACATAAATATATGTAGTTCACTCCATATCATCCTGGATATATACTATCATGGCAAATACAACACACTGAAGATATATCATCATTGAGTGTACATTAGTGGAGGAATTTTTATAAATTCCAGTAGATCATGGTGCTATGGACAAAAACAATATGCCATAAAGTTGATAAAGTACAGTCACTGGGCATGTGCACTTTATGAAGGACAGTCAGAATGTCCTATAGTAGAAACATGTTGGAGCAGGGAGCTAGACTTGGCAGAGGTACCCTAGTGCACAGCATTACAAATGGAGAATACAGAGAAACACAGCTAGGTGGGATGCAGCCCATTCTGTTTTAAGCAGTATTAAGAAGACCAGAGTACACAACCACAGAGTACACTGTAATAGGAAAAACAGCAGGGCCATATGTGAGGTCTTTGTCTTTCATTCCTAGAGGCTGAGATGAATGAAAGAGTAATTTAACAGGGCCTAATGTTGAAGAAGTACTGCTCCAGTACAGAATGATGTGGTGTGTGGAGGTGAACAGCTAATGACTGCAGTCGTTAATGGTTCATTTGACCATTTCCAAAGTTTAGGGTTAGCACACTTGTATAGAGAAGACCCATTTAACTGACATTTCACTAAACTGAAGGCAGGCTCCAAGTGGTGGTGGGGGGGGGGGAAGGAATTGAAAGGTTAACGCAGGCATATACAGAAAACCAAAACATTGCATAAAGAAACTGAAGAACAGTTTTTAGAGATTTGGTGGCTCACTTTAAATATGACTTTTAATATGTTAAGGTAGATAGAGGGTGCACTGTGAGTTTCTCCTAACTCTCCACATGTGCCTCCCATTTACCTGTTCCATTCCTCCTGAATTACATTTTAAGAATCAATGCTACTTTTCCCTTAAGGTTTGGAAAAATTTAAAAAACGATTGCTGTCATTGCATATAAATACTCACATGGTGTAGAGGCTTACACAGAAACTACCATCCAGTAAACACAGACTTTGAGATCAAAACCAAAACAAAACAGAAGAAAAATGAATCCAGAAAAAAAAATCTTTAAGTTCTTTCCACTTGGATCCTTTGTTTGTGGAATTCAAAGTTCCATAACCTGTTTTTCAAAAGCTATGACATTATAATAGTTTAACCTTTTAGACACAGCAGAAAAATCTTTTAAAGCAACTGTTCAAAAAACTTAAATAAATTTTAAGACATTATCTTCCACAAAGTATATTTAAGTCCTCCAAGACAGAAATGGAAGAAAATTGGGGAACATTAATAAACTAAAAATGCTGAGAGCTTTAAAATCCCTTGGGAATTCATTTGCTTCGCAGCGATGTGCTTTTCCAACATTAAATCTTATTCGCTCTTGCTAATGAAAATAATTTGCCAGAGCAGAAAGGGATGAAGATGTCAGTTCCAAGTGACACATCTATCAATATAAAGGGAAGGCATGGTGTGGATCTCCTCAGCGAATCACAGGGAAGAAGAGAGCCCAGCAGAACTGATTAGAAAGTTGAATTCAGGAATGCATACTTCACAAGTCATGGGAATCGAGAGGTTAACCGGGGCCAGCATAGGTGACTGATGAGAAAAACGCTTTCAAAAGAAAATTGTAGATACATTTGTATGAACTGGAATAAATGGAGACTTCAGTTGTGGGCCGTCAGTTGGGAGAGTGAACAAGTGCATGCCAGTGAAAGAGAACAAACAAAGTTCAAAACTCCAAAACAAAACGAAAGGGGAAATCGCTGGCTGTAAGCCAGTTCTCTATAACATGGTTTCAGAAATGGAACCATGATTATGCCAGTTTTCTCTGTTTCAGAAGAACAGATAACATAGCCGTAGGCTTCTAGGCCCATATCACTGTGCATGAGCAAAAATGCTAATCGCTTCAACTACAAAATAAGACATTTTACTAAAATTACTAAAGCCAATAAAAAACTAAGACTCTACTATACAGACAGTAGATTACCAAAAATATTGCTTTTAAAATATGGCTTTAATAAACACAATTAAGGAAATCAGATCGCCAAAAACATAGCTGGTTTTGTTTGTCTTTTTGTTTATTGTTAATGATGTCACGGCAGCCCATCCAAATATCCCCCTAGCACCTCTGTCCTTACTCCTGGCTTCTTAGCCATACTATTTCTTTACATTTCACAATAAATAGATAATTTTGTGTTTGTTTTGTCAGAAGAATGTTGGGTAGAAGATAAAGGAAGACATGTGGCTCACAAAAGAAATATGTTTACAAATAAATCAGAGGTAACAAAACAGGGAAACACGCAATTGGCAATCACATTTATTATATCAAGCAGCACTGGATATGAGGGACGAAGCCCGGACAATATGAGTATTGATAGACTTCAGCATCAATGAATTTTTACTTAATCAATGCTAGGGTGTAAAAGAGAACCAGGCAGATTTTTGGACAGACCCAGCAATACTTAATTAAGATGAGAAATAAAACAAACAAAAGTGCTCATGGGGGCCCACTTTGAAGTTCTGATAAACAGAGCAGCTAGACGTTCAGAACAAAACCATAAGAAAGCAGCAAAAGGGGACCTGATAAGCCTCGGGTAGAAATCTATAGATATCAGGCGAAACTTCAAAAGTAAATTATTTTCCTTGATAAAGATTATAGACATGACATAACTTCAGTCTACGTTTGTCCAAGATATAAACAGTTGGACCTAAAAATGTTTTTGCTTCATCTAAAGGAGAGAATTAAACGCAGCCTGGAGAAACTGAATCAGTTTTAAACTGTCTGTGAACCTTGAATACTGGATTATGTTCTAGCCATGTGAGTTTTTACAGAAGCCCTTACAATACAAATAGTAATTTTTCAGGTTTGGATTTGTTTGGGCTTTAGGAACCTTACAAATGAGGGGGCCACATGAGGTTGCTTTCAAACTCCTACACCAATATTGTAATTTCACTGGCTTTCATTCGGGGCACTGCTTACAACATTTTGGTGCCTATACAGACAAGTACAATTCTCACAAAGACCATAAAGCAGTTTAAGGGGGTGCCAAAATGTTAGTGAATGGAAAGTATTATTTGGGTGTCTGAATTAAACTATACTTTTTTAATTTTTACTTTTATTATTACTAATGAATCTGCCAAGAAAATGGATTCATGATCTCAGTCCTAAAAATTACATTTTCCTCTTTGTAGCCGGGGGCCATTCTTTGCTATCATTTAGGAAAGTGGGAATTGTGTGTCTATTTACTTCATTTCGCTTTCTGTTCAAGGTGAGTTTATCAACACTGCAAGAGACAAATGTGTTGAACAGAGCTAACTGTAACCCCTAAAAGATATCAAATATTATCCTCTTTATGGAATTAAGTTCTGCATCCTTCCCATCTTCTCTTGCGACCACACTACCTGGTAAATCTGTCTGGCTCAGTTGATTAGACTGAAACACTCTCTAAGGATGGGAATCAAATCAGCTGGTTATTTTTACATTTAAATATGCCTTCTCCAAACCAAAACCTAACAGCCATGCACGAAGGCTAGTTCTGTGTGTTTGAAACTTCAAGAGAATACAACCTCTCCTTATCAAATTACTTGTGCATATATCAATGTCCGGCTGTTCGACAATTTACTTCCCTCGCATGCCAGACACGATGAGTTCTTTCTTATTTAAAGTTCCTAGAAAAACTGCAAAGTTTCCTCAAACTAAATTACTGCACTGTCCCCAGCACTAAGAAAGAAAACTGCAGTGTTGGACTCTCCAGGACATCCATTTCCCAAGTAAGTTAAGAGTCTTTTCACACTGAAATTCTGTAACAATATCCAAAACATAAGGCTATGTTGACAGAACGATAAATTGTATACAGTTATTGTATTCATACACAATTTCTTTTTAATTACTTGATTTGTTGTAATAAGCAATGGGTGATGCTAATGGCCACATTTTAGCCATCTATATATAAAACTTATCTGCTGTGTTCATAGTTATGCTGCATGTCAAAACTCATTCCTCAGTAAATTCTACCTTTTGATGCCTGAAAGTGAACTTCAAGACTCTTTTTCGACGGTGTGAGTATATACTACCCAGACAGGGCTACCACCAGCTTTCTCTTCTCTCTAAAAGCCAGCAACATGATTACAGCTAAGATTTCTTTCACTTAACTTTGGGTAACAATTACGTCCAGGACTGTCTTAAGGAAGTGTTGAGCTGAACAAACTTCTGAACATGATCCAATGAAGGAACAGAGGGATGGGATGAGAGATTCAAGGAAGGAAGGAAGGAGAGAGGGAAGAGAAGTAGAACTCTGAGGCAGACATAAAATATTGTGGCTGTAATGATCCCAGTGCGTATAACTATATGCACTCTATTAATGGAGATACAAATAAATCAAAATTGTAAATTGTGTTTAACAGCATTAAACAAACTCTACATTTAAAAATTCCAGCACACTGAGAATATCCTTAGTCATAACTCATAGTGACAGAAAAGATAAACAGCCCTCTTCACAACATAAAACACTGTCCGAGGTATGGCACGCTGCAGCCTTTGGGATGAAGCTATCTGGAAACCCATCTCCCCTTCAGTGTCTGCTTCAAATGCAGGCACTCCTTTCTCAGTCTTCTCTTCACTGCTGCCTAGCTAAACTCTTGGGAGCTAGGACACCATGCAAAGATGTGCCTTCCAGGCAAACATGTTTTCCAAAGTCAATCTCTACAAATATTTCCCGTTGGAAAATGTCCACTTCTGTTACTGGACACCAGGGCATCACCTTCTCCCTTGGGGCTTACCTGTGGCTAAGTAACTGTCCTTCTGTGTGTTCCCGGCGGGTATGCTGGGAGTATTTAAGTGCTTCTTGAATCTGTGACTGCAAGGATGCACACCTCCTATACAGTCTTTCACACACTTCACTCCTCCCCCAAACTCCTGAGGAGAACTCGCCCAGGCTACTTCATGCACCTCACATCCCAATGTCTGTCTGTCCACCTGGAAGCAAGTAGCTCTCTAGGAAAGCTTCTCAAGATCAAGGAATTGAGTGGATTTCAACATGTGGTGGGAGGGAAGGTGGGGGAGGGGGTGTGAGCCTTGCAGATAGCAGCTGTCCACTTAGTGGTTTAAATCTGTTGGTTAAAGAGCTGAATAAACAAATACACAGATGGGTCTAGTTCCTTGGGGGGATTCCGGATTGTGAGGAGCCTCCTAAGTCCTGCCCAGCTCGGCCTCTAGTCTCAACCCAGTGCAAATGCAAATGCAAAATGATTTCACTTTCAAAGGACAGAAACCTGCACACATTGGCGCCTTGAAGTTTCTTCTTAATAACAAAAGCATGACCCTTTCAACTCCAGAAGCTGGGATACTTACCTATGAGTTTTTAGGGTCTGGAGTTAGGAGGGCAATTTTTCCTCCTGTTCAAGCACTACACGTGTCTGGGGCCCTTGTTAGGATGGAGATTCAGGGTGCTTCACGCCTGAGGGTAGGGAAAGGTGCACCTACAGTGCCTGTGACGCTGTGATCACCTGGTGGGTCTGGCCAGTACCTATAGTCACAAGTACTTCTCCCTGAGCATGGAGTGGAGGCTGGAGTTGCTCTTCCCTCTCAGAGAGAGAGAGAGGAGAAACCCTTCCTTACTCACAAAGGTGTCTGTGCCCCTCCCACGCGCCCTCCCCCAGGAGCAGCAAGATGTGACACCCACACAGAGCAAGGAGCACTTCCCAAAGTGGAATAAAAGTAAAACCAGGACAGATCCCTAGGGAAGCGGGCCTTGCTGGCTCGCGGACAAGTGGAAGAGCGCGATCAGTAGTGGCCTGAGAAATGCGCGGTTATCTCAGGAGTCACTAGGGGCCAGGAGTTTCTTAACTAGAGAGAAAAGAAGTGTCCCCTTGATGCTTCTCTGGTTCCTGGATAAGTACTTCTGAGATGAACGCAGAAGTGCCTAAGACCCAAGAAATGTGCACTTGCCCGCTTGAGTAAATAAAGGTCAGCAGTCTGATCAATAAAGTGTGCGCTTCTAACCACCACATGTTTTTACTGCTGTTTCACTTCCCTAGGGGGAGTGGGAAGGAAGAGGGAAAGACAACAAACATTTTTTTATAAGAATAAACAAACACATCTGGTGTTTCGACACATCTCTTCCTCCAGCCTCTCTGGACAACATTCTGCATATTCAAAACAAAAATAAATAAATAAATAAATAAATAAATAAATAATAAAAAGTCATCCGGGAGCCCACAGAGAAATCTCATCTTTCTGCACACTCCTTTCCCCCGTCACAAAGCAAAATGCAAAGAAACAACAAGTGGCGAGGTTGGGTCCAGAACGCAAACGCGACCCCGACCCCATATCGAAATCTGACACATGTCACCGTGGCCCCCGCAGAACGGAGCAGCAAGCGCTGGGGCGAAACTTTGCTGCGCGACCCGAGCAGCGTGGAGCAAAGTCGCAGTCTGGCCGCGAGTGGCTGTGGTTGGGACAGGGTGGGGTGCGGAGTGCAGAGCGTCTGAGTGAGGGAGAAGAAACTTACCGCGACCAGGGACCCCGAGGGCAGCGTCCCAGGAGGTGGCACCCTCTGTGCGCCCAGGCAGAAGCCCCCGAACAACACACCCACGCTCGAGTCCCGGCAGCCACGACCGCGAGTTCGGGGACACCAGGGGAGGGGGGACCCGAGAAAGCTGCGGCGGGAAGACGCGGCCGCGGCATAAATGCCCTGGGCGGGCGCTGACGGATGAACTGCGGGTGGCGCCGGATCCGGCCCGGACGAAGCTGCGGCCGGGGAGCTGCACGCGCCGGTGTGTCTCGCGCTTTCTCGGAGGCTCGCGCTGTCTCGCGCTGGCAGCTCCCCCCAAACCCGGATCTCTGTACGTATGTGTGTGTGTGTGTGTGTGTGTGTGTGTGTCTCTGTGTGTGTGTCTGTGTATGTGTGTCTGTGTGTGTGCGCGCGCGCGTGTATGTGTGTGCGTATATGTGTGTGTATGTGTGCGTGCGCTGGCGAGCGCGCGCACCCGGGTCGCGCGCGCGAGTTGTTGGCAATGCAAACTATACACACAGTGCGAGCAGAGCCACTTCTCTTACGAGGGGAGGGCTGGGGGAAGGGACCTCTTGGAAGACTCTTAAGTACTGTTGGCACTTGTTTTGTCCTACTTTGCTAAGTTAGGGGTGTTGGTGTTGTTGTTGATTCTTTAAAAGTGGTTTGAAGTCCACCAATCTCTTCCTGCACCCCACCACCACCACCACCACCACCACCACCACGCACACACACACTTCCTCCAGGGATGGGAGAAATCTCGGGCCTTAGAGTCGCTGGGTTTTGCGGTGGAGCCTCCTGGATGACGTCAGGTCCACCTGCTATGTAAACAACTCGCTTGAGAACTTGTTTGTTCTGCCCCGATTCCCCCACCCCCACCCTTCTCTCCACCTCCTGCTCCGCCTCCTCCTGCCGCCCCAGACGCGAGTCGGGGATGGGGGTGGGGAGGGAGGCGAGAACAAAACCGTATGCTGTATTGGCACCAGCGAGTTGTGTCTGCTGCTTCTTGGCAGTCCCCAAAGTACGTCCTCTCAGCAGACGGAGCTGCTGGCAAATGAAACAGGGGATTCCACGTGAAGTGCAGAAAACCTCGAAGGGATCCGAAGCCCTTGGTGGCAGGTAGTTAAAGCACAGAGTTATCACAGAGGGAGCCCGCGCGAGCACAGCTACCCTGATTGGCCCTTCTCTCCTGGGTGCGCCTCTGCGGCCTGGATGGAGAGGCCGAACCTTTCTCACTCTCCATTGTCGTGGCTCCCGTCTCACTTGGGGCCCAGTACTACTAGGACTTGTAGTCGCTCAGCCCAAGTCACCAGAGTGGGACTTGGAAAAAATCACACCACCAAGGTGTGATTTTGTTTTTAAAGTATGAGGCTTTGGAGATCCACTGGATCAATAACTAGGGGAAACAAAATAACAGGAATGAAAGGAAAGTAGAAATTGCCAGAGCCGCTCGCAGTGCACTTCAAAGCAGTTGCCCGGGTGTTGGGGGATGCTCTGGCTCTGTTTCTGCCACCAGGTTCCTCCTCCCTTGTGCGTAGTGTGACCTAGCTGTCTGTCCGGAGCAGGACTGAGGAAGAGATGACAGAGAAAAGGCCGGAGAAGATCAAGGCGGGCCCTGATGGGGCGTGTGACTTGAATCTGGGTGGGTGTTCCTAAGATGCCCCTCTCCACCCCAGCTCTGGGAAGGAAGTTCCTTTCTGCGGTCCTCCCGCCAGCCCCTCCCGGGCCGCTGGCCCCCGCAACCCTTAGCTGCCGGCTTTCAATGCGCGCCGCCGCCGGAGCCTGCTACCGAGCTGCCCAATCTGTCGCGCAGCGATTCCAGAGGTGCAGAAACTTTCCACCGAATAGCTATAGCCAAGATGCCGGGGGGGGGGGGGGGGGCGGGTGGACACCGAGTTGGGCTAGGCTCCCTTCTAGCTATTCTCCGGAGGGAAAGAACTAAGAACTTTTACATAGCTTCAGTATAAAAGGAGATGGTGTGATGGTGTGGCAGACGATTAGCATCAACATGTGCCTTTTTAGTCTTCGCTTTCCTCAAAGACCAACTCGCCCTTTCTCTAAAGGGCAGAGCGAAGGATCTCTCTCTCTCTCTCTCTCTCTCTCTCTCTCTCTCTCTCTCTCTCTCTCTCTCACACACACACACACACACACACACACACACACACACACACACACACACACATTCAGAACCTGCAGTTCTCTATGGGGAGGAAGCGGCCGCCCTGGCACGCACATCTGTAAACATACCGCCAGGTTTGCTAGTGAAACCAACTCTTGTCAATAAGCCACAGGGCTGGTCCTGGCAAGTCCTCCTGAGTAGGGAGCGCGAGGAAAGCGGGTGAGCTTTGGCTTTGAATCGAGGAGCTTTCTGTGAACCTTTAAAACTCGGGTCGTCCTGAGTGCTCTGCTCGCAAATGGTATTCTCTCATTCTTTCAATTGATCTTTTGAGAAATGAAAACTCAGGAGTCTACAAGAGTCCGAATCATTTTAAGAGTGGAAGTGGAGAAGGAAAAACAGCCCTCACAAGCATCGAGGGTCCTAAAGCTGCTCCACCCCACCCCCAGCGCGCGCCCTTTTGAAAGGCGGGTTATGAGCCTGTGCTTCATCAGCAAACCTAAATAAAATATACTCCGGATTAATTTGAAATGCTTTAGAAAAAGAGAAGAGCAGACAACCCACGTGGGAATCCTTGAAAACCCAGGACCGTGGATTTCCCTGGGCCTGGTGAAAAAAAGGTAACCAAGCAGTCTAAAGGTTTACAGAGGCTCGCTGTTATCCTTCCCTCCCCAATACACACCCACCCCCCAGTTACTTCTGGTTCGCGCCAGGTGTCCTGAGAAAGTGGAGAAGAAAGATGGACTACAAAGGAGTCCGGGCCCTCCTAAGTTAGGTTCGAATTCCTAAAGAGAACCATTGCTTTCTCGGGGATTGCGGGGGTGGGGTGGCGGGTGTCTTTCACTCTTCCATCCATAAAGACAGGTTTTAAGGAAATCTGACGTTCCTTTCCTAGGAGTCTCAAAAGCAAGCAGTTAGAGCTGCCAGACAGTGTCAAAGTCGGTGCAGCCCAGCTTGAACTGCCTATTCGCTCTTCCCAAGATTCTCTCAGGAATCTAAGGCCAGCAGCCCTCAAGCGTCCCTGCTTTTCTGCGCCCCACAGTATTTAGTTTGCCTGCAGCAGAGCCCTAGGCCACTAGCCATCCCCGATGGAAGGACACACAGGGAGTGGAGAAAGCAGGTCTTGCTAGGAATTGCTGCCCTCCGGAGACCTTCAACCACAGCCAATGGGCTGGGCCCGGGTTCGAGAGGTGAAAGTTCAGGCCCCGGGCTCGCCCCTAGCTCCGTTGCTCAAGTCTCCTCTCTCTCAGCTCCTCCGCCCTCGTCCCCTCTCCAGTCCCAGCCCTGCTACCAGGGGCTGCCACGGTGGCACGTAGTTTGTTGATGGGTGGTCATAAAATATATTTATTTGCAATTCCTTGAACTCGCCCACCACCCCCCGCCCCCAACAGGGCCCTGAACACTGCAGGCTTTGTTCACCTAGGCTGACTACTGGAACCGGCCGGGTTTAGCGCGCAGTACAAGCAGACTCTAAAAAAAGTTGCAGTATCATAATAGGAAAACCGGGTTTCCGCAGCCTAGGAAAATGCCAAAAGGGCAAGCGGCAACGAATAGTTCTTTTGCACCAGTCATCCTTCGGCTCTCTGGATCACCGCAGTTTTTCAACCAAAGGCTGAGTGCCTTGGAAAGAGGGTAAGTCAGATGATGACCCTGAAGTCTCCAAGCAGCTCTTAGCCACACGTGGGTCTGCGAAAGTCATTCAACGTGTTTCCAAGGAAAAGTTGATCAGGGTTACCGGGTGAATAGCGTTTTCACCACGTGGACCTCAAACCTCTATCGCGAAAATGTATTCGATTTGAAGTTTATTTTATGACGAAACCGCAAGTCAACAAAATCGGAAAGACTGCTCTATCAGGGTGCTAAAGAAAGATTAATTCGTTTGAAGTGATATCTGTCAGAATGTCTTGCACGAAATAAAGCACACCAAATGAGACCTACTGAAGAAAACAGCACATGCGAAATAGTGCTTTAGGAGGGGTTGTTTAACGTTGATTTTTTTTTTTTCTGAGTGAGTCGCTTGATCTTAAGTTCCTTGTTATAAAAATATAGTCGTTCACACATTTGGGTTTTTTTTTTTTCTCTCTCTCCACAAACTTTGAGTTGAACATGAGTTACTTCTTTTCTTTTTCTTCTTCTTCCCGGCTATTTTATCCGTGTAACTGTGACAACATAAAATTTAGATGACCACTTAGTTCGAAATCGAGAAGTGAACAATCCAGAATCACGTTTTTCTCTTCAGATATACCATCTTCCAAGTAATGGTACTCATCCAGAAGCCATTAAGAACAAATAACTTTAAAGACAAGGGAAAATACTGTCTTTAACACAGGCAAAAAGGCAAGTGTCAAAGAGGCTTATTTTTATATGTTATAGTTGTGTAAACTTGAACAAATAAAGACATTCTTTCTAAATGGTTTATGTTTCCACTCTCCTCTTAAGCACAGAGAGGAAAAAGAGAAAATTCTGGCTACACCGGAGTCAGACCAAGGATAATCTTTAACAATGTCAAAATGAATAGAGTTGTGAAATTGGTGGAGTTACACCACCATCTGTCGTTAAGCACTGGGACTACAAAATTTGGGACATAAAATAAATCATAATGAACTTTCCCAATGTAAATAATAATAACAATAATATTAATAATAGCAATAATAATAATGGCGTTCAAGCTTTTTTAAAATATATATCTTACACTCGGAAGTTACCTAGCACATGTTTGTTCATAACTTCGTATTCCTGTCCAGGTTCTCATTTCACAAAGGCAGTGGTCTGTATCTTCTCCATTCCAGAGGTATCATTTAAAAATTGTCTATGAGTCTGCCGGTTTCTGGCCCCCCACCATTGGCTTCTAGAAGGTTGCTGAGGAGAACTTGACTGACTTCAGGAAATATGAATGTCTCCAGTTTAAAAAAAAATGGTACTTTTCTCTGGAGAATCAGAATGTGTCCTTTGTTTGTTAGCATATCTTACAGAGAGAGATGTACCATATTGTATCTTTGGTTTGAGTTTTTGCTGAATCAAAATAGCAAAAACAAAAACAAAAATGTTTCAAACGGCAGTCAGTATCCACTTATGATTTGAAGTTGTGATTTTTAGAAGACAAAGATACATTTCTGGCAAAGACTGTACAGGCTAAGGATATCCTGTGTGAAAGCAGACTTCAGCCAAAATAAAATGTTAAAAAAGATGTTTTCACATTTCAAATAAAAGCTTCTATAAAGCATTGGAAGCACTTTTCCTACATCACTCCAAGGGCTCAGTATTTGTACTGTGTGTCATTTCTACAGAACTCAAAATCTGTCACGATGGGCACTGCTGCACCATGTTAAGAAATCACTAATTTTTTATTTCCTGAAAATAAAAACAAATGAAAGAAAATGAAATGCCTTGTTTATATTAATAAGACATTGACTAAAACTATACCAACTCAAGTCATACAAATTGTCCAGCTGACCAAGTTGGACCCAAACAAATGACAATTTAATGTGATTTAAGTTAATGGAACTGGTATTTTTGCTGAGATAGCCTGTCTATAAAAAAGTTAAATATCCAATCTTTGATCATTACTTCTTCCTATATTGATTTAAATATGTCAAACTGCCTAACATAAAAGGCCTGTTGATCTTCCAAACATTAATTTAGTATCAAATTACTATGAGATTTTTAGATGCAAAGCAAACTGCAGGATGTCCTAATCGATTCTTATAATTTCAAAAATTATGATGGAAAAGCCTGGGTTAAGTCCCACTGCTAGTTATTAAAATGATGATTGAATTATTTCATATTTCTAAACAGACACCATTCTCCTCTTAAAGCATTTAAACACATACTTCCTGTCTTTACATTTTTCTTAATCTAGCAAAACTGATGGTGCTCAATGGTGGCAATACTGACAATGGAAACTTTTCCTGTCATATCCCCTGTAATGGATATGAGACAGAAAGCCTGAGGACTTGCTGCCTTAAACACCAATTAAGTCAGAAGAGAAAGGAAGTGCATCGCTATTAACTATTGTTTCTGATAGAATACTGGTGGTGAGAGATATAAAATCATCCCCCAACTATTGATGTCTTTATGGTTATTTAAGAGAACTCCATCAGTTTCTCTCCACTACCTACTAAGGAATAAAGGCTAACAGGCTATGGTACAAAACATGATGCTGGTCTTTTAAAGCAACGAGTAAACAAAAGAACTCATTGACGTCCCACAACAATGGGACCAGTAGGCTTGTATCTGCTTGGATAATCAGATGGCTCTAATAACTGTGAAAGTTTCTCCAAATAATACACTGAAGTGGTCAGTAGCAAGAACGTTCTGTAAAAGTGTATTGGCAGCTGCATGCTGTTCCTTTCTTATCTTCCTTTTAATTCTGTTTTTCTTTCTCCCCTTTCCTTTCTTCTGACTTTTCCTACTATCTTTCTGGTCTTCATCATTGCCTTCACAATCACCACTTTGAAAATTAACCACAGATATTTTTCTACCTAAGAATCAACTCTGTTTATTCAGCAGGTCTTTAAAACCGCACTATTGGAATTGACAGAAAGGAATCAGTTGGCCCTGTTTTCCTCTTGTCCAGCTACATCCTACATCACCTAATTCATGAGCGCCATCTTCCCCGCCTTTGCATATTTAAGCAGCATCCGACTTTGTTCATCTCCCATAGACATCTCCCTCAGTCTTGTAACCTCAGAATTTCTTAATGGGTGATAATTGACAGTGATAATCTTCCACATGATCAGTGTCTTCTTTTCCAGTCCATCGTCATCATTTTCCAAAACACTGATCAATTAAAATAAGGAAAAGTTCAGTACAGCCAATAGTGTCAAATATTAAGATTTTATCTGTTTGCAGCTAATCCATACAGTACGCATATGTTTAATTTCTTGAACTAAGAAAATAATTTTCCTAAACACATCCTAGATGCTAAATATTTCCCAACAGAATATTATCAGATTTCTAGCTATATATTCTTTTCAGCAAATCTATCCTCTTGGCTATCCAAACATCTGGTTAAAATTTTAGTTAGGACTGTAGATTTACATTATTTTTCATATTAAAGAACTTAGTAGTTAGATACAAAGTATATTAAATCTGCATTCAAATTCTCAACCGCATCATTTAATGGCTCAACAAATATGTATATGCCACCCACTGTAGTAGTCATTTTGAGAATTAAAGATGTATAAGATTAGATCCCTGCACAGAACTAACGTTCAAGTGAGAGAAATAAAACACATAAGTGGATTATTTCAATAAAAGATGAATTTCAATAAACCATTATACAGAGGTAGCGCTAGTATACCATAAAACAAGGGATAATATTTCTTAAGACTTCAGTAAAAGAACACATAGTCAGTTTTGTGTGTGTGTGTGTGTGTGTGTGTGTGTGTGCGTGCGCGCACATGCGCTTGTGTATATGTGTGTTAATTCACAAAGACATCTAAGACTACAGCTTTGAAAAAATGTGAAATTCCCCAAATAGCTGTAATTAAGTAGCTGCCCACAGAACTTGAACATCATAAGTTTGTGTTGAAATGTGGTTATATCGAAGGCCATGAGGTGTTTAACACCTATGAAGAGATTCAGTACATCACCTGAATTATCTCATGTTACCCTTACACACAGAATATGTCTATCAAGATTGTTTATAGTTTGTCATGCTCTTTCCACAGGAAATTAGTTTTAAGATAGGAAATGAAAAGAAAATAAACAAAATGGTGGGAAGGCAGACACTGGGTTTCCTTCTCCAATTTCCCTGAGAAAATTTTATTTCCAAATTTCCCAATTTCTTCCAAGGGCTCACATTTTCTGTCCTGTCTTTCCTCCCTCCCTCCTTCTTTCCCTTCTTCCCCCGTTTGTCCCTCTTTCCCTCCCCCATTCCCAACACTCTCCTTCCTTTGTCCTTTCCTTACTTTCTCTTTTGTTTCTCCTCCTTTCTTATTTTTCCTTATCTTCTAAGCAGTGTTTTGTACAAAGCAGAGGTGGACTGTGCAAACCACTCTGGCCTTCAATTTCCTTCCTCTGCCCTCTGTAAAGACTGCCCTAGAACACTTCTCAGTCACCATCCTTCTAATTTCCTGGAACCATGTCTTCCTACCATTACCATTTTCTTTCTCTCTTCCAGCTACAGAAGGAGGGTGGTGTGAGGGGAGGACACACACACAGAAAGAGAGAGGGAGAGGGAGAGGGAGAGGGAGAGGGAGAGGGAGAGGGAGAGAGAAAAGGGAGAGAGAGAGGGAGAGGGAGGGAGGGAGGAGGAGGAAGGAGAGAGAGAAAGTTAAGCAAAGCTAGTGAAATGCAGAACAGGAAAATAACATAAAATGAACTCAAATATACCATTGGATAGAAAACTCATGAGGAAGCAGAGGAATCAACACTTTTATACCCCCTCCCCAATGAATTCATTTTTATATCTCAATTAGGAAAAGGTGTGAGATTTCTTTTTTTTAATTGGGTATTTTATTTATTTACATTTCAAATGTTATCCCCCTTCCCAGTTTTGCTTCCTTCCACAAGCCCCCATCCCCTCTTTCCTCCTTCTGCCTCTATGAGGGTGCTCCCATCAACCCACCTACTCCTGCCTCAGCACTCTAGCATTTCCCTAAGCTTCAGAAAGAATCCTGTAGATCATCAATGCAAATGGAGGAGTTTTGTGAAAGGCAGTCACTGAATTACTTGTAATAGCGCATTATTTGAAAACAATTCAGAAAATAAACAATATATAATTGGATCTAGTCATTAAGATAATTCTTAACATGATATTTGGTGGCAGAAAAATGTATTTGAAATATTAAATGGTAGAACAATACCATATAAAGTTACCAAGTAAGACATTAAAGAAAGACAAAATCACAATATCCATTAAGATAACAACAAGATTCTTCCCTCCAAGAATTCAATTTCTAGTATTCTTTTTTTTTATTGGATATTTTATCTATTTGCATTACAAATGTTATCCTCTTTCCTGGTTTCTCCTCTGGAAACCCCCTATCCCATCCTTCCTCCCCCCTGCTTCAATGAGGGTGCTCCCCTACCAACCCACTCACTCTGCCTCCCTGCCCTGACATTTTCCTACTCTGGGGCACCGAGCCTTCCCAGGACCAAGGGCCTCTCCTCTCATTGATGCCCAACAAGACCATCTTCTCCTACATATGCATCTGGAGCCATGGTTCCCTCCATGTATACTCTTTGGTTGGTGGTTTAGTCCCTGGGGCATCTGGGGTATCTATTTGGTTGATATTGTTGTTCTTTCTATGGGGTTGCAAACCCCTTCAGCTCTTTCAGTCCTTCCCCCTACTCTTCCACTGGGGACCTCATGATCAGTCCAGTGATTGACTGCAAGCATCCACCTCTGTATTTGTTCGACTTTGGCAGAGCCTCTCAGGAGACAGCTATATCAGACTCCTGTCAGCAAGCACTTCTTAGCATCAGCAATAGTGTCTGGATTTGGTGTCAGTATATGGATGGATTCCCCAGTGGGGCCATCTCCTTCAGTCTCTGTTCCACACTTTGTCTCCATATTTCCTCCTGTGGGTATTTTGTTCCCCCTTCTAAGAAGTATTGAAGCATCCTCACTTTAGTCTTCCTTCTTCTTGAGCTTCATGTGGTCTGTGAATTGTATCTTGGGTATTCTGAGCTTTTGGGCTAATATCCACTTATCAATGAGTGCATACCATGTGTGTTTTTTCTGTGACTAGGTTACCTCACACAGATTGATATTCTCTAGCTCCATCCATTTTCCTAAGAATTTCATGAAGTCGTTGTTTTTAAATAGCTGAGTAGTACTCCATTGTGTAAATGTACCACACTTTCTGTATCCATTCCTCTGTATTCTTAACAACCATATTGTTCCAAGATTAGCCTGTATGACGTGCAGTAACATCCAGTATGATAGTATGCCACTGAGTTTATAAAAGATGTTTCTTGACATCTGGGTTCTCGATCTCCTTCACACACTCTGGGACATAATCCTACAGCCTTATGGAAAATCTGAAAAAATAAGGGATTGAAATCTGGCCAAAAATCAAGGGGGAACTGGGGCCTTACTTCAACTGGTGTTTACAAGATGGGTTGCAGATCCTTCTGTCCCCAACATGTCTTCTTGAGATGACTGGAGTCTTGTGGGGCAAATTAACTGCACTTGCATGAAAGAATCTTTGAAAGAGTCGTCAGGCAACCTGTTCCTGAAATGAAAATGAAACAGTTTGTGAATTGATAAGTGTCTCTCGAACTAAAGTTGATATATGGGGAAATAGTCACAAAGCAAAAATTACCTAATTCAACTTTGATCTGAAAGGCTAAAACTTCAAGAGGAATATTTCAGGTTTTCCCCTATTTTCAAATTAGTACCAAAGAAGACTTATTTCATTCGTAGAAAACTTAATTTATTGAATGGCTACTTTTAAACTGATTTTTGAAAGACAGTGACATCTGTGTGCATTTTAACTTGGCGTTTTCCTGTATAAGTCTACCAAAAATCATACAAGGGTAGCCACATTCAATCTGTAATTCCTTTGTACAAGGTCATTGTTAAAGCATATCCCATCTTGTTTCAGGTAAATGAAACTTTGAAAACCTTAAGAAAAGAAGACAAGCTTCTCACTTTCTATTTAATCACAAGAAATTCCCGTGGTCTCTTGAGGTTTTCCTAATTAGGTTATAGCACAGTTACAGAACTTAACTAGAGAAGGTCAGACAAAATTCTAAATGCTTTGAAGAAAACACAGCAAATCAATATGTGTGTTTTTATTAAATTAAAGTACACATACTAGAAAATATCCATTGCTTAGCCTATTAATAACTGTGTTTTCTGCCTTTACATTGTTAACAGTTTATGCCCAGTTAATTTCCTAAAAGTTGAACTAATGCACAGACATATCTAGACTATAATATTGACTATATAATCCATTGTGAAAATAACTAGAGTGTCTTGTGAATTTTAAAGAAATGTATATGCTAAAATGGGCACCTAAACTGTATCATACAATTAATATTTGTCATGTGCTAAATATTAGTTATTTTGATAATATTCTCAGAAGAACTAATGAACACAAAATGCCCTGGAGACTTTGTATCAGAAATCTTTGAGACAATAATATAGAGGTTTTCATGATCATAAGTAAATATGTCCTCTCATCAGAATATAATGTGTCAGACACATAAATTTATTCCAAAGTGAGAGTTCATTTCCTTATCCAAAGATTCTTACATTTCCTGAGTTATTTTTGAAGTTAAAAAATCTTTTCATTACATCTATGATCCTTTGTCCATCATGTTGTTGATTCATCTTCTATAACAATTCTCTTTTCCACCTCCTCACTATATTCTGTGAATCAGGATGAAAGGAAAAGATGTCTGAACTGGTGAAAGAAACGTATGATATTTTAGCCAATTGAAGAAAACTCATTGATACTGTCTATGGTTTTTTCAAATAAGTAGGTCATTAAGGATCATAAATCATAATGTGTCTTTGTGAGAAAAAAATGAAGATCTGTTAGACAAAATTCCACGTTATTGCATAAGCCCATGCACAATCAAGTTAGATAATTTATTATATAAATGTCATAAAATTCTATGTTTAAGGATATTAGTGGGAAATATTACTTTGTAGGAATGTAGTTACTTAAAAGTAACCATTTGAGGCAATCTGACCTCCAAAATACGGTTTATAAGATGAACTCTACCTTTCAGACTTCATCAGGGAAATGTGGTACACAAATGTGAGACTTTCAAAGGACCGGAAGTGAACAGCTGTTCAAGTGTGAGAATTAGATAAAGTGCAGTCATGAAATATAGACCTTTTACTTCCTGGATTCAGTTCGCTTGCACTCATTCAGCAAATATTTATTGAGTCCACGTTATTTGCCTGTCAATATTTAATACCATAGTATCATAATCTTCTGACTAGATGGGAGTTTAGAGGTCATCTAAGATTTTTCCCAAAGAAAGATTGAGGTCTGAATTTTTTTTCATGAAATGATATTTCTTGGAGTCTTCGCATTATGGGTAGTCAAGGACCCAGAGTTCTAACATGGCTGCCTCCCCCAAGCTCTTTCCAAACTCATGTAGATTTGTAAATGAATATTCTCAGAGCTGTCTTGACTCCATGTTGAACAGTTAGCCATGGGAAGTTTGTAGTCTAAACTAGTGTGGGACATGCTAACTTCATCTGAAATTGTCATTCTATCTATAACCCTCTGTAATTTACTGTAGTTTTATACTAGTGCTAACTCACTTTGTATAAAGCAGAGTCTGGACCCAAACTGGGTGGAGCCAGGCTGGGTGGCCTGGCTTTTGACCTGCTTGTCATGACGGGTGTTGGGTGCAGCATAGGACTCTTAGCTCTTCCCAGCAGTCATCCTTAACTTTCCACTGGCTCTCTGAGATTATTCTGTTGTTCATCTCATTTAAGTTCACCAAGGAGTCCTTTATTGCTAAATACTGAAAGCTGGAAGAAAAAGCACAAACATCACTTAGGCACAAACAATTCTGCTGTTCTTGGTCCCTTCTATAGCTCGTCTTCAAAATATGCTTCCAGAACATTGTCTGGCCGGACCACCTAGTGCTCCCAGGAGCTAGACACCAACCAGAGAGTGTACAAGGAGGGATTCATGACTCCAGATACACATGTAGCAGGGGAAGGCCTTGTCTGGCATCAATGGGAGGAAAGGCTCTTGATCCTGTGGAGGTTTGATGCCCCAACATAGTGGGATGCTGGAATGGTGGGGCAGGAGAGTGTGGGTAGGTGGGGGAGCACCATCATAGAGATAGAGGTGAGGGAGGAGTGGCAGATGGATGGGGGTTCTGTGGAGGGGTAACTGGAAGGGGGATATCATCTGAGATGTAACCAAATGGAATAATTAATAAAAGAGTATGTGCTTCCTTAGAACATTATGGGATGTTACAGAGATTCGTGCTAAGGTTTCTATGGGATGGGGGGCATAAGTTCCCTCCCTGATCATGAACATTCTAATAAGAAATGTTATTTCTAATGTGCTTTCTAGAGTACACAGAAGAGGACATCATCTTGAAATGAATATATAATATAGGAAGATACGTTTCTTTTATATATATTTTAACAACCTCTTCCATGTTTAAAAAAACCATTTTATTACACACTTATTTATTTGTGAGTGTGCGCATGCGCATGCGTGCGCGCGCGCGCGCGCGCGCGCGCGTGTGTGTGTGTGTGTGTGTGTGTGTCCATGTGCCATGCGCCATGGCAAATGTCTAGAGGTCGAGAACCTGTGGCTCAAACTCAGGTGGTTAAGCTTGGTTGCAGATACCTTTACTGTGAGCTTTCTTGCCAGACCTATGTGTTTCTTTTTTGGAATTACACTAACTATAAGAATAAGTTTCAGAGAGTTTTACCAAACATGGACTACATGGCAATTTGGACCAGCAAGCTCAGTGTAAAGCATTTGAGACATAGTGTATCTTTCCATTTACAGCCATAAAACACAGTATGTTTCACTTTTATTTTACCTGCTATAGAGTTTTATATAAATATATATATATATGTGTGTATGTGTGTGTATGTGTGTGTGCATGCATGTAAAATATTATCATAGAAGAAGAGAGACAATTGGAATATTAGTTGTGATATTTTGATTTCTTGATTGTTTTTCAATAGATATGAAAAATTCATCACAAAAATAAAATATAAATCTCATTTAAAGTTGCTTGGGATTATTATATAATCAGACTTACTGAATAGTGTGTTAATGTAAGAGTTATTAAGGAATGAGTGTTTAAACCAATTATTATACATATACCATGAAATACTATTCAACAATAAAACAGAATTTATTTACTTGAATTTATGAAGGATATTATGTTGAGTAATGAGAAGTTTATATAGTGTAACCATTTAGATAGCATGCGCAAATAACTAAATTGTGACCATCAGGGGAAGTGTAACAGTTTTCAGGCATTAGACGTCATTGAATAGATGGGTGAGTCTAACCGTAAAAGGGTAGCAAAGACATAGCTCTTCTGATTGGACATTCTGTGTATTGACTTCCCTGATGTTTACAAGTTTTTCCACATGAGGTCAAATGTCACAGAACTATATTACAGCATGTTAGTGCAATTTCTTGTTTTGCTTGTTATACTATCTTGAAAACAAAAGATTTGAGTAAACCTGAGTGCATTTTATAAGGCCCTCTCAAAGTACTAGATCTTCATGTTACCATATAATTCTTTAAAGGGAGAACATTTATTTATTTATTTATTTATTTTTATTTATTAACTTGAGTATTTCTTATATACATTTCGAGTGTTATTCCCTTTCCCAGTTTCCGGGCAAACATCCCCCTCCCCCCTCCCCTTTCTTATCGGTGTTCACCTCCCCACCCTTCCCCCCATTGTCCCCCTCCCCCCAACAGTCTAGTTCACTGGGGGTTCAGTCTTAGCAGGACCGAGGGCTTCCCCTTCCACTGGTGCTCTTACTAGGATATTCATTGCTACGTATGGGGTCAGAGTCCAGGGTCAGTCCATGTATAGTCTTTAGGTAGTGGCTTAGTCCCTGGAAGCTCTGGTTGCTTGGCATTGTTGTACATATGGGGTGGGAGAACATTTATTTTTAAATGTATAAAACAATGAAGAAACCCAAAGATTGGAAGAGGACACAGGGACTGTACTAGGAGAGATAGCTGCTTGCTCGGCTCAATGCAGGCCACTTTGAATCCCTGTAGATAGTATTTAAGACCATATAAAACTCCCATACACTGACCTCGATTCTACCTATTTATGCATGTCTAAGTGTAATCGTGCTTTTTACACTGATGAAATCAGTCTGGAAACCATGGTAATACTTGCTCCATCATATGAACATGTTTCACCCAATAAAGCCATGAACCTGTAAATTAACAGCTTTGTGTACTGTGCTAAGTAGACTTCATTGCACACAGGGATACAAGTGTTCTTTGTGTGCGTCACCCTGGCAGTTACAAAATGATAGTTCCTTTGTATGTATCCATGAGTTTGGTGTGAGATACTCAGAGATCAAAGGTTAGAGCCCTGCCCAGGAAGAAAGAGATTTAGCAAAGAAGGAATCCAGTTAACTACGTGTTGATTGGATTTTAAATATGATTCAAAGAAAACATGCTCAAAGATGTAAATAGTCATGACTTTTTCTAAAATATGAATGCTACTATTGTTTAAATTGATTATATAGATAACTTCTAATCAACCACTGGGAAAGTCATAACCAAAGAAAAAATATAAAGAAACTGATTAACCCCAGTTCTGTTGTCTAGATGTTATCATTTATTGGGATGGAAATATGATTTAATTGTAAAGAATTTGGGCTGCTCTTCCAGAGGCCCAAAGTTTGATCTAAGCACCCACATAGGGTGTCTCACAATCCCTGTAAATTCAGCTTCAAGTGATCTGACACCTTCTCTAAACTACAAACATACATTTTTAATCTTTAAACCGTACTGTCATTCATTATATCTTAGTATGCATTTTCCCAGTTTGTTTGCATGGTACAGACCCAGGCATGCACATGGTAACAGTGGCATGACTTTTTTTAATGTGAATGTGTCACAGATATTTATATATGCAATTAAAGCTAGAGGTCTGTCAAAAATTAAAGAGCACCAACTATGACATTGTATGATTGAACCATGATTTCATCAATCAAATAGCATGTAAATTAGTTCCTGACAGGGTGGTAAAATTTTCTGTAATAATTATAAATGTGCCTATTTAATCTCATAACTGTTACCATTGCCTTATATCTTTTAGAAGGCTGCAATTAAATGGAAACTTTCATGATTTCTTTTATCTTCTTGATATGCAGTTCTTTTTATTACTACAAAGTGTCTCTATTATTTTTCATGTTTTAAATTTATTTCTGAGGGTGACTTCAGCTGTTCCAATAAATATTTGGAAGTGTGATATTTCTGTTTAACTTAAAGAATGTTTTACTTTTCTTGAATTTTTTTTAATCAAAAAGCTGCTTATGATGTTACTTTAGTTCTAGGAACTTGGTATTTTAAAAGTTTTATTTTGTTTCTGATAACTTTAGTGAATTTTTTGGAAGGACATTGTTTATTTTTTTGTAATTTAGTAGTATCTCTTCTTTGTGCCCTAGCATAGGAACAGTTAAAAGACAAAAATCCCATGTACAATTATAAAGAAGGTTGGTCTGAGGAATGATAAATACCCACCAATCTGAACTTGCTAATTAAATTATTCAAATACACTGAATGCTCCCTTGTTTGATATTTGGTTGATTTATCTGAGAAAGACATGAAAACCCCCTGCTATATCTATCCTTCATGTAATCCTCCTATTCGGGGTTATTGATGGTTACACAGTTATTCCTACACTGACCTAAAGGTAATAATTCTGAATGGGGGAAACAGAATTTATCTGGTGTGATGGTGCATACCTATATTTCCCAGTAGGCTAGAAACTGAGGCACAAGGATTGTGAGCCAGCTAGAGCAATGAGAAACTCTGTCTCAAAAAATACAAAGAAAGAAACAAGGGAAGGAAAAAATGAAGGAAGGAGGTAGTGAGGTAGGTAGAGAGGGAGGGAGGGAGAAAGAATGCAAAACCCCTACAATTGTCAATGAATGCACTCTGGAAAATCAATTGCTTACTCTTGAGTCTGGGTGGTGGGCTTAGTTCTGTGACTCACTACTGCTCTGAAGCGTCAAAAGGGAATAAAAGACCATATACCCAAAGGAAGCAAACAGCTAAAATCCCAATTTTCCCATATTCTGATTCTGGAATTTGAGTTCTACTGAATGTAATTACATTAAATCATAGAAACAAGTCGTTGAAACAGTTGAATTTTATTACTTTTGAAAAAGTGTGCCAGCTTCTGGATGTTTCTGCAAAGTAACTATACTAATGTTATTCTCTTTGATATTTTGGGTTATCTTATTCCTCTTTTGCAGCCTTGAAGTTTTATATTTTTCTTGGACTAAATATATAGCACAATTTGGAGACTGTTTGAGAACATAGAGACAGTGTTGGGATTGACCCGCAATACCACATAAAATCTGCTGTGCTTCTGCTGGTGTCGGTAATGCTGATTTAACAGTTGGAGGGACAGAGAGGCAGCCAGGTTAGACATTCAAAGTCATCCATTGCTATGTAAAAATTTGAGGCTAATTTAAGGTGCATAAGACACTAGAGAAAGAATGAATATCTATCCTTTATTCAAGATATGTAAACTTGGACCTTTCCACTTATTATTATTTCCTTACCATCCCGTTGGATGCTTTTCTCCCCAGATTGCTAGCGAAGGTATAATGAAGAGCCCCAATCCGTCCTCCTCTTTTACCGAGTGCTGGTTTATGTTTTTCTTGCTTTTTGTCCCTGTGTTTATGTTTCTCAATATTCATACAAGTCACTGAATTTTCTTGTTACTATTGTTTGAGTGTAGAAAGTATTTCAAATATTGAATCTTTATATTTTAGTGGTTGCATTTTTCATGTTGTAGTTTTTCTATGTTATTTTATATTTACCTTACTTTTTAATTTGGGCCTGGTTGCATTTTGTCCTGTGTTTTCCTTTAATAGGGTCTATGATCATTCCATAACAGATTTATTTTATCATGTTTATCAGATTTTTGCATGACATTTATTTCATTCATGTTCTGATTTTTATTCTCGATGTTTAATTGACTTACAGCAATATGATGTAAGAGATTTTCTAAGTCCTTGACTCAGTCCCCACTGTGATTAACATTCTGACAAAAGGAGGAGCCTAAGGGAGAAAGGGTTTACTTTTAGCTCACAGTTCAAGGTATAGCGTGCATCGGGGAAGGAAAGTCGAGTGGGTGGAGCCTGAAGCAGTAGGTCACATGTCATCCATAATCAGAATGGGAGAGCACTGGATGTGTATTACTGCTCAGTTCATTTTATCTGTTTATATAGATCCCTTTCTGAGGGAGCAGTCCTGCCCACAGACAAGATGGTTCTTCCCACATCAATTAATGCAAATCAAGATAATCCCCCACAAGCATGCCCAGAGGCCTGTCCCAGGGATTCTAGATTCTGTCAAGTTGACAATTAACACTAGCCATCACAGTCCCAATTCTGGCTTCAGTCCCTTTATCAGTACTAACTCTGTATCATGTGAAAGGCACCATATTGTAACCAGGATAAACATATTATGCTTGCCTAATTTGAATATCTGTAAAACTATAGGAGGACAGGTGGGCAAATCAGCCATATGTACACTAATCATGCTTAAAAATTAATAAACTAGGATTATTTATTTTACCTGTGTGTAAAATTTATAACCAGGTGTTTAGGAGTAGGAGAGCCAGGGGAATAATTGGATAATTATAGAATAATTAACATGAATTATAGCAATCATATCTGAGATCTGCATAAAAGGGCTCACATGCAATGAAGTCTCTATGGTCCAATGGTGTTTGTTTCCACGGGAATGGCACATTGTCCCTCCATTCTAACAACATTACGAAGCCAAGTGTCTGGTAGGAGTCTCATAAAAGCTCATGATTAAATCTGCTTATTAGTGATGGAGTAGCTCATAGTTAGTGAACTATATATTTAGAAGCTCAGTACATATCTGGAGTATGTAGATCATATGTTCTTTGTTCAACATATGTGTTGAACATATGATCATATGGTCAACAAGGTATAAAAATAAGATCTGGAAATGAACATGCATAAAACTAATGTATAGAAATAGAAACACAAATGAATTTCACATCATTCTATAGGTCACAGAGCACTATATCCTTTGATGCGTTCCTTTACTTTCAAAAAGGAAAATATTTTCAGGTGCGCATAAGGAAGAGGTGAATTATGATGATGATTCTCTTATAGAATCTTGCCCAGAAGACTATGAATGTACCCATTTCCAGCATGCCTTTGGATATTAGGGAAGTGAAGCTGGGGGACAGATACCTCATCACAAAAAACCGTATGTCTCCAAATATTCGCACACCAAAGTTTTGGGTAAGACAGTTTATATAATTGCATATTGTTAATTTTCATAGTCAATAATTCCATAATAATGTACACACTGTGAAAGGTTTCCACATTGATGTATTAAAGCTAGTCTAGTACGTATAGCATGGTTCACTGCCAGTCTATATCTCTGTCAGGATTTAAAAACAGATTTCTCCAAGTGATTTTGAAGTTTAGTTTGAAGAATCAATCGATGGAGAGTGGTTAATTTGATGCTTCCTGGTCATGTTCTTTACCCATTGAGCAATTCCATATCAACCGTACCTGGTATTCTGAGACTCGAGATTATTCTAGCTAGCCTCCTTCAGGCAGTGTCCTACAATGGTGATATTTGCACAGTGTTCTTCAGTGCCTTTTGACTTTTAGTTCACCCTAGTGCTTGCCACAATCTTCCCTTCTGTCGTCCATGTGCCAAACCCTTGGTCACCACAGCTTTTGCAACTCAGAAAATTTAATACTTTACGAATTTATATTTTGTCTCATAGATAGATTTATCCTGTTATTTTCTACTTTCTTATTTTTTCTTCAGAATTTTTTACTTTCTAGTTTACATTAATTGCTGAAATTTTGAACCAAGGACAAAAGCTTGCCTCAAAATATTACCAGTTTTATTACTTATTAAAATTATATATATTACTGCATTTCTGATTATTTTCAAATTGATTAAAATACAAACTGATCTAAGTATAAATATCGTGCAAGAGGATATGTGTGAAATAAATTTTTGGTATTCTAAAATACTGCAATTTTCCTAATGTCTAATTCCTCTGTAAATTATGATTATATATTCATCAGGCTAAATAGAAGTAACTGTTGATATCTTTAATTTTTGATTACCACTCTAAGATACGATAAAATTTTAATAAATGTAAATGATAATATTAAGTACATAATTAAAGGAGTGCTGTCAATGGCTTCACATTAACCCATTGCTTTTTCCAATAGATTTATTTTTTATTGTCATAAGATCTCTGTTTGCCAGATCATATAGTCCAAACCTATAGTGAAAACCATTACTATGTTTTATACTGAAGCAAATGGTTTTCCTCTGTACTATAGCTTTGTATACATAGCAAGAGGTAAATGTTCTAGTTATTAAATGCAATAAAAGTCTTTAGTTTGTATCCCCCAGCTGAGCATGTCTCTAACCCCAAAGTAGAAACTGGTGGATCCTTGGAACGCATTGATCAGCTAGCCTAGGCAATTAGGGAACTCCAGTCTTAGGAAAAGCCTCTCAAAAAAGATATATAGAACGCAAGGTAGATATCTGATGTTGAACTCTAGTCTTCATGTGCATGCAAAAGAATGTATATATCTATGTGGGGTGGCGCGGGCTATGAAATGTATCCTGTTTCCCACGAGAGATAAGGTTGACCCTAAAGGATGGTAGATGTTTCCCTAAACTTCCAGGAGGACATGCCCCTCTCATGTACAGTCCCCCCCCCAATCCCTTGTAGAGAGGTTTGTGGCCATCGGTCATGTAGACCATGCCCTCCCACATGTAGATAAGGTATTTCCAAGCTCTCTGAGAGCTTCTGTTGTAAGAGCTGTAACATTGCCGCTTAGGGAAGAGGTTTGCTCTCCAAAATCATCACCGGAAGCTCCCCTGCACCCCTCGTGGTCTAGCCAGCCTCCTCTTGGCTTAGCCCAGCCAAAGTCTTGGAGCAACTGACGCAGCAGCAGTAGAGAGAGAAGTGGAGCAGATACAGCGGCTGCAGCAGTAGAGACGATTCCCCCTTCCCTGCTGGAGTTTTCTCCCCTTCGCCTGAAACCTAACAGCTGGCGGCGTCAGAGATCTCTGTGGAAAGCCTCCAGTATAAAGGCCAACATATATACACATGTTTAAACACACGCACACATAGATAGATGATAGATAGATAAAATGATGAGGAAAGTCTGGCTTTCACTGTTACAATTGAGGTGAAATAATTGATGACTACCAAGGATAGATCAATAATTCTTTTTAATTCCTAAATAGTATTTCTTTGTACAGATGTTATACGGTTCCTTTCATTATCTGCTTACTAATACTATTTGTGTTGGTTCAGATTTGAGGGTGTTGGAATGGGTTGGAATGGGAGTTCTAAAGGTAAAATCACACAGTTACCTATAACTATTGATTTGGCAGCTTAGCCGTGCTATTTATGAAATAAATTTCACTTTTGTTCAGTTGTCCTTAGTATGTTAGTCACTCTTATATTTGTGAGTATATGGTTGAAAACAGCTGAAAATGCCAGATGAAACAGAAGTTAGGGGATGAATGGGATGAGGCTATTTCAAATGTCATCTTCTGGTACTGTTATAAAACGGAAACCTTTTCCCCAGGGCTCCCAGCAGCCTTCCTTCATGTACCATTGCTCTACGTGTTGACAGCAACTAGGAACAGAGAAAAGTCTAAGAATGCTTTCTCTAGATGAATAATATTTCATCAGTTGAAGTTGAGTCAACCAGACCAGACAAGTTAGGATCACGTCGGCCAGAAGACTAAAGAATGTGGTGGCAAATATGGAGGCAGAATTGTTTACTGTCACACTTTTCACTGATCTCTTTGTACTAACAATGTTTCTTCCTCACTTGAAGTCTCTTCTGTTGTCACTAGTAGTTTTCAAGAAATGTGAATTTTTCCCGACCACACTCTGTGGTAAGATACAATTTATTTGTCTAATATGATTTACAACTTAGCAAAGGTTCCAAATTTTAGGCAAAATATAACCCCTTATTTATTTCAATTTTTTTAAGATTACAGCAGCACATTCATGCAGAAGAAATATTCAGTGCAAAGGCTCTCCGTTCAACTGTTTCAAGAGAAGTATCAATATTTTGTTCTTTTTCTGGCACTCTTAAGCTAAGCATCTTTGGTAGAACTCAGAATATTGCTTCTAATATATACCATCTGTGAAGGGGTGACCATGAATTTAAAATATGGTAGGCTAAAAGAAAAGCTTTTATCATAGCTTCCTATGTACATTTTCATCAACTCATGTGGTATACATCTGGATGGACCTTTGATAGCTATGTGCTAAAAAAAAAAAAAGGATACAGTTTAAAATCTTATATATTTTTTCTTTTTCCAATCATTTGAAATGATGAACATTAAATATAATCAAAAGCTATGTAGTTATAAATTATGTTTTTAGGATATAAATATGCTACCTTCAAGCAAAATCTCATTGAAAAATAAAAAAGATTGCAACAAGTAATAAAAAGTTAAACTATTTCAAGCATGTGGTCTTTCATTTAATCATATAAATATATATTATGTAATATATATTCTATTTGCAGAGGACATTTTAGCTCCATTAAGTAATTTTCTTAGGTCATAAACACACACACACACACACACACACACACACAAAATGTTCTTACTTAAAGATAACCTAGCAATTTCTATGGTTTATTATTATTCAATTAAAATGTTAATAAAGGGCAATCGCCCAACCAAACAGAAGAAAAATCAATATGAACATAGGCACATTGGTATAATCAGTTGATTCTTTTTTTTAAACTGGAGAGTTGAAATGGAATGTACAGCGTCAAAGAAAATATAAAACTTAATGTAGAATCTTTCTTCCACATTATCAATATTTTCATAAGTTACAGAAAATAGGTCCTTATATTCTGAAATCTAAAGCAATGGTAACTTATTAGCACATGGATTTAGAGTATCAGAAAAGACATGTGAAAATTTGATTAACCTTGAAACTAATGAAATGTAAAAGAAACTAAAACCAAAATATCACATATTTTGGGCAGGCAGAGACAGTAATTAGAGGAGGAATCATCAAAGAATTAAACACTGGTGAGTTTTATGGTATGTGGTCAGGATGAGGGGAATTGTGATAAGAGAACATACTAGTGAAGCACAGCAGTGATAGGCAGTGAGTACATGTGCTAAGGATACACACACACAACATATATATATATATATATATATACATATTTATATATATGTATATATGTATATCCCAGATAGTCCATATAATAAAGTGGGGCTCTTTACTTATAAATGGTAATCAGTGGCCAAAGCTTTGCTGGCAAAGAAGAGACATTTTAATGAAGTTATTATACATGCCTTAGAGTCAAATGACAAGAGTCTTATAATGGCCAGAGGAACTGAAGGGCAAACCCACTTTGATAGAGTCTTTAAGGCCAAGTGCACACATCCCAATGTACCTCTTTATTGATTTCTATAGACTCTGTCTACTTCTCATAGCCTTACCTTATCCTCATACTTTCTCTCTGATAGCACTAGTGTATCCATTCACAGTCAATTCAATAATTCTCCAAGCTCTCATTGTTATGTCCCCTGTGTGGTTTCTCCTTATTAAACTCTAAGTTGTTTCAGAGTAGGGGAAAATCGTAAATGATTCTCAAAGACATCACTTTCAGACAGGCTCCAACAGACACAGATTGAATGAGGTGTTTAATGAATGAGTGACAGTCACTCAATACAATATTTAAAAATAGATATAGGACAAATATCTTCAATGCTGATACGATACAGGCTAAAGCCACAATTCACTGAAGCTGTGTTAAAAGGAAGAGATTCACATTAATAAGAAAATCAGGAAATGAGGTTAAAAATGATCCAATGGCTAATTCAAATCTTGTGGTTACAGATTGTCCTGGTCAAACACAGTGGGTCAGAATCCAAACAAAAAGATATAAATGTGGGAAAAAAGACTTGTTGGGAAAATAAAGGGAGATGTGGGTGTGATGGTGAAGAGAGAACATGGGGCGGAGACAAAATTCATTATATACATGTATGAAACTGTCAACCAAGTTAATCAGAGAACAAAAACTGGAAAAAAAAGTAAGGATTAATTATATGGTACATTTTTAGAATAAGCCATAGACGATTAAAGAGAATTAAAGATAGTATCTTTGCTTCTAATCAGCTGCCCTTGAGAAATGAGGACAAACAAGGCAACTTTCTCAGTTGAATATGTGAGTGATGCACTCAAGGGCTTCACAGGGAAAATCAAGTAAATAATGTGCTGCCAGTTAGAAATCATCCATATATTACCATCCCGCTGGTTATTCTCGTCAGGCAAACTGCTTTGATCTGGTAGCAGACACTCACCGTAACCTTGTTGATAATTGGAAGAGCAGGTGGTTACCCAGTTCACTAAGTAAACTTTGCCCAAGAATCACCCTCCTTCTAACTGAATGTTACAACTGATTATTAAAACCAAACCTTGGGACTCCATGTACAGTATGATCTGTTACACTTTCTATTTAACTATACACACACTTACAAACTCAAACACACACACACACACACACACACACACACACTACTGTCACAGAAATAAATTTTCTAATAAATCTGGAATACTCTCAATTGATTCTCTTCAAACCAAGTTGAATACTTACTTTTTATTTCTACTGTATTGATGCAGAGTATATTCTGACAAAATTCTCTAAGAATTTTGGGCAATAAAATTTTTTGCTTACCTATGTACTAATATATACTGTCTGAATATCTTTAACTAGGGGCCTTACAAATATAATGAAAATATTTGTTCAGTAGAACTCATTCCATATTCTAGCTTGAGAATTTAATATGTTAAAACACAAGTATTAATATACATTTTTAAAAAATAATAAAGAATTTTTATTTTTAGACTACCTATATATTTAATGGGTATACTTTCCAAGACTTTCTCATTTCTGATACAAATTATAAAGCCATTATATTCCCCAAACCACATTCAAAATTCATTGTATTAATTCATAGTACTAGTAAACTTCAAGAGCTAGTGTATAGATCAAGTCATCCAGAGAAGCAGGGCATAAAGTGGAAATTGTCTGACTTGGTCCCAGTTCTGTATGATTGTTCTGGGTAATGTTCACAGGGTTTACTATAAATGTCATGCCATGCTTAAGACAAAGTTATAGTACAAAAAGAAAACAATGGTCTAGGGCAATGGGTCCTGGGATAATGTACTTTCCACAAAAGCATGAAGATCGGATTTTGGATTCCCACAACACACACATACACATGCAGAGACACACATACACATACACCACACACAAATATTTTTTAAAAAATAATTGGTTCATATTAGTAGTATAAATTAGGTATTCATGGAGGCGATATTTCTGAGGCTTCAGGTAGTCTTTACTGTGACTTTGACAAACATGTTTGATTCTCATTTAATTATTTATAACCAATAACCTATAACAAACAACATCATTTGCAATAGTAGGAATAGAAATCACTATCCAAAAAAAAAACCAAAAAACCAAAAAACAAAAAACAAAAAAACTTCACAAACATTGCTCCACACCAGTTTAAACACTGGAATATCTTTTCAAACTTCCATCTCTGCCAAATCCACTCCTCTGAAGCTAGATATAGCGACTAGGATGCCACCAACAGGTTTGGAAATGCGGTACACTCTAGCTCCAGCGGTACACTCAAACTCCATGTCAAGAATCCTATTAAGGAATTATTTCTTTTTCCTGATATTTTATCCAATGAGTGGCAAAAGGACCCAATTCATAACTTTTTTGATAAAGTGTTAAGATCTAAACTATTTTTCTTAATTTCTTTTTTATCATTTATTTTATTTATATCCCAAATACTACCCTCTCCTAGTCCCCCTTTGCAGAGTTCCTCCCCCACATCCCATTTCCCCTTCATCTCTGAGGGTGCTCTGTCAGACATCCCCTGTCCCTGGGGCATCAAGTCTATACAGGATTAAGTGCATCCTCTCCCACTGAGGCCAGATAAGGCAGTCCTCTGATACATATGTGCCAGGGGCCTTGGACCAGACCGTGCACACTTTTTGGTTAGTGGCTTAGTCTCTGGTAGCTTCCAGGAGTCTAGGTTAGTTAAACTGTTGGTCTTCCTTTTGGGTTGCCTTCTCCTTCAGCTCTTTCAATCCTTCTCCTAACTATTGCATAGGGGTCCCCAACCTCAGTCCAATGGTTGGTTGTAAGTATTTGCATCTGGCTCAGTCAGCTGCTGGTAGAGCCTCTCAGAGGCCAGCCATGTTAGGCTCCTGTCTGCAAGCGCAGCATGACATCAATAATAGTGTCAGATTTTTATGCCTGCACATGGGATGAATCCCAAATTGTGTTGGTCACTGGCTGGTCATTCCTTCAGTCTCTGCTCCTGTTTTGTCTCAGCATTTTTTTTAGGTAGGACCCAAATTTGAGTCAAAAACTTTCAAAGTAGGTTGGTGTCCCTCTACTGGGGGCCCTTTCTAACTACTGAAGGTGGTCTCTTCAGGTTCTATATCCCCACTATTGGACATTTTGGCCAATGTTATCTTCATTAAGTCCTGGGAGCATCCTCTATCCCAACATTCTGGAACTTTCTAGAAGTTCCCAGACCCCACATCCCTGACAACTGTATATTTACATTCATTTTCCTGATCCTCAGGGCTTCTCTCCTATCTTCCCCCCCCCACCTGATCCTACCCTCTTTTCCCCTTCCTCTGCACTCTCCTACTCAGGTCCCTCTTTCCATATGCCTCCCATGATTATTTTGTTTCCTCTTCTACATGAGATTGAAGCATCCTCACTTGTGCCTTTCTTCTTGTTTAACTTCTCAGGATCCTGTGAGTCGTATCATGGGTATTCTGTACTTTTTGGCTAATATTCACTCATCAATGAGTATATGCCAGGCATATACTTTTAGGTCAGAGTTACCACATTCAGGATGCTGTTTTCTAGTTCATACTTTTGCCTGCAAAATTAATGATGTCTTGTTTTTAATAGCTCAATAGCGTTGCATAGTGTAAATGAATCACATTTTCCATATCTGTTCTTCAGTTGAGGGACATATAGGTGACTTCCCATTTCTAAGTATTATGAATAAGACTGCTATGACCATAGTGGAGCATGTTTCCTTGTTAAATTTGGAGAATCTTTTGTTTATATAGCCAGGAGTGGTATAGCTGTGTCTTCAGGTAGAATTATTTCCATTTTTTTTCTGAAGAACTGACAGATTGATTTCCAGAGTGGTTTTTACCAGTTTGTAATCCCACCAGCAATGGAGGAATGCTTTCCTTTCTCCATATCGCAGGTAGCATGTGATGCTGCTTGAGTTATTGATCTTAGCCATTCTTATTGCTGTAAGGTAGAATCTCAGGGTTGTTTTGATTTGCATTTCATTGATGACTAAAGATGTTGAATGTTTCTTTATGTGCTTCTGAGACATTCAATCTTCCTTTGTAGAGAATTTCCTGTTTGGCTCTGTACCCACTTTTTAGTTGGTTTATTTGGTTTTGTGGAGTCTAACTGCTTGAACTCTTCATATGCTTTGGATATTAGCCCTCTATTGGATGTAGGGTGAGTGATGATCTTTTCCCAATCTGTAGGTTGCTGTTTTGTCCTACTGACAGTGTCCTTTGCCTTATGGAAGCCTTTTGGTTTTGTAAAGTCCCATTTCTCAATTGCTGATCTTAAGAGTCTGAGCAGTGATGTGTTCAGGAAATTTTCTCCTGTGCCTATTTCCCACTTTTCTTCTATCAGATTCAGTTTAATAGGTTTTATTCTTAGGTCCTCGATCCACTTGGATGAGAGTCTTGTGCATAGTGATAAATATGGATTAATTGGCATTCCTGTACATGCAGACCATCAGTTACACCAGCACCATTTGTTGAAGGTGCTTTCTTTTTTGCCCATGGAATGGTCTTCGCTTCTTGATCAAAGATCAAGTGTCCATAAGTGTATGGGTTTATTTCGGGGTCTTTGAGTCTATTCCATTGATGGATCTGTCTTTCTCTGTATGCATACAATCCAGTTTTTATCATATTGCTTTGTAGTACAGCTTGGAACAGGGATGTGATTTCCTTCAGAAGTTCTTTATTGTTCAGAATTATTTTGGCTAAACCTATTGTTTGCCATATGCAGTTGAGAATTTATCTTTCCATGCCTTCAGAGATTGTGTTGGAATTTTGATGGGAATTGTATTGAATCGCACATTGATTTTGGTAAGATGGCCATTTTTACTATGTTAATAATACTAATTCATGAGCATGGAATATCTTTCCATCTTCTGAGTTGAAGTTGTTTGTCAGCTGTAGGAGGTCTCTGGTAGAATTTTGGGGGTCGCTGATATATACTATCATGTCATTCTCAATAGTTATACCTTGACTTCCTCTTTTCCAATTTGTATCCCATTATTCTCCTTTCGTTGTTTTATTACTTTACCTAGAACCTCAAATACTAATATTACATAGATAGAGAGATGATGGTCAGCCTTGTCTTGTGCCTGGTTTTAGTGGGATTGCTTCAAGTTTCTCTCCATTTAACTTGATGTTGGTGATTGGTTCGCCATATATTTCTTTTACTCTGATTAGGTATGTGCCTTGAATTCGTGATCATTTCAAGACTTTTAACATGAAGGGGTATTGGATTTTGTCAAAGGCTTTTCAGCTTTTAATGAGATGGCTATGTGATTTTTTTCTTCTTTTTTTGTATACTAGATTATATTGATAATTGTATATTGAACAATCCCATCATCCCTAGGATGACACCTATTTGACTGTGGTGAATAATGTTTTTGATGTATTCTTGGATTTGGTTTGAGAGAATTTTATTGAGTATTTTTGTGTTGATATCCATAAGTGAAATTGGTCTGAAGTAGTCTTCTGGTCTCTGTGTGGTATAGGTATCTGAGTAACTGTGACTTCATAGAATGAGTCAGGTAGTGTCCCATCTGTTTCTATTTTGTGGAATGTTTTAAGAAGTTTTGTAGTAGCTCTTCTTTGAAGGTCTGGTAGAATTCTGCATAAAACCATCTGGCTATAGGTCTTTTTATGGTTGGGAAGGTTTTAATAGCTGCTTCTATTTCCTTAGGGGCTATGGGACTATTTCAATTGTTTAACTGAAATTTATTCAAATTTGGTACCTGATATCTGTATACAAAATCATTCATTTCATCTAGATATTCCAATTCTGTCAAATATAGGGTTTTGTAGTAAGATCTGATTTTTTTTAAATTTCTTTAGTTTCTGTGGTTATGCCTTCCTTTTCATTTCTAATTTCTAATTTCAATAACATCTCTGTGCATTTCAGTTAGTTTGACTAAGGGTTTATCTGTCTTGGTGATTTTCTTGGAGAACTAGAATGTTGATTCTTTGTATAGTTCTCTTTGTTTCTAATTTGTTGATTTCAGTACTGCATTTGACTATTTCCTGCTTAACTTCTCTTGGGTGTGTTTGCTTCTTTTTGTTATAGAATTCTCAGTGTATATTTAAGTTGCTAGTATAGGATTTCTGCAATTTATTTACCAGGGTACTTAGTGCTATGAATTTCCCTCTTCTGCTGTCATCATGTCCCATCCATTTGGGTATGGCATCCCTTCATTTTCATTGAATACTAGAAAGACTTTAATTTCTTATTTCATCCCTGACCGAGTTATCTTTGAGTAGAGAGCTGTTCAGTTTCCACGAGTATGTGGGCTTTCTGTTGTTTTTGCTCTTCTTGAAGTCCAATGTTAGTCCATGATACTTTGATATAAAGCAAGGGATTATATCAATCTTCTTGTATCTATTGAAGCATGTTTTGTGTAAGATTATATGGTCAATTTTGGAGTAGGTTCAGTGAAGTGCTGAGAAGAAGGTACATTATTTAGTTTGGAGGGAAAATGTTCTGTAGATATCTGCTTAATCCATTTGTTCCATAACCTCTGTTAGTTTCACTGTGTCTCTGTTTAGTTTCTGTTTCAGTGACCAGTCCATTGATCATAGTGTGTGGTGTTGAAGTCTCCCACTATTACTGTGTGGGGTTCAATGTGTGTTCTGAGCTTTAGTAAAGTTTTTTTTTTTGTTTTGTTTTTTTAAGAATGTGGTTGCCCTTGCATTTGGGGTAGTTGATTTTTCCTTTGATGAGTATAAAATGTCTTTCCCCATCTCTTTTGATTACTTTGATTGAAATTCTATTTTATTTGGATATTAGAATGGCTATTGCAGCTTGCTTCTTCAGATATTTGCTTGGAAAACTTCTTTTACTTTGAAGAAGTGTCTGTCTTTAAGACAGAGGCATGTTTCTTGTATGCATCAGAATGATGAATCCTGTTTTGGTACCTAGTTTGCTACTTTGCATCTTTTTATTGAGAAATTGAGTTCATTGATGTTAACCATTAATTCCTGTTATTTTATTGTTGGAGGTGGTGTTACATGTGTGTAATTATTTTCTTTTGTGTTTGTTGTGAGAGGATTAAACTTTTGTGTTTCTTGGACATAGTTACCTGCCTTGTGTTGGGGTTTTCCTTCTGGTATCTTTTGTAGGGCTGGATTAGTAGAGAGATATTGATTAAATTTGGTTTTGTCATGTGATATCTTTGTTTCTTCATATGTAGAGATTGAGAGATTTGCTGGGTATAGTAGTCTGGGCTGGCATCTGTGATCTCTTAGGAACTACAAGACCTCTATCTAGGCTCTTCTTGCTTTTTGAGAAGTCAAGTGAAATTCTGATAGTTTTGCCTTTATATGTTACTTGGACTTTTCCCCTTACTGCTTTTAGTATTCATTCTTTGTTCTGTCCATTTAGTACTTTGATTATTATTTGGCAGGAGGATTTTCTTTTCTGATGCAATCTATTTGGTGTTCTGTAGGCTTCTTATATGTTTATGGTCATCTATTTAGGTAACTGAAGTTTTCTTCTTTGATTTTGTTGAAGATGTTTTCTGGACCTTTCAACTGGGAAATCTTGGCCCTCTTCTTTTCCTTTTTTTTTTAGATCCAATTGATAAGATATAATTGCCCACTTAAACATGCAAAGCCGGGTACCATCCATTCCTTAGGAACATTGATAACAACCTGTAAATACACAGAGCAGAATCTTAACATCACCTGCCATGGCTTCCCCCCTTTCCTGTCTCTCCTTTCTCCTCTAGTCTCCTCCTCTTCCTTCAAAGTTCTCTCCTGCCCATCCTTCCTTCTCCTCCAATGATAGGCCTCCTTCTATCCTGTACCTGCCTCTCACCTGTACTTTACAAATTCAGTGGGGAAAAGGTTCTGGTGAAGTCACCTGATTCCTGAGTATGTGACTAGGCAGCTGTCCTGGGGCAGTGGAATTAGCATCAAAATACAGATAACTTCAGGGAAAAACCACATTTCCCCTTTTTGTCCAGTTAAAAAGCCTTTTCACTTATATATAAATTGAGTACAATTATTACCATTCTACAATTTATAAATCATGATATTCTCAACACCCAGTCCACCACTATATCAGTTGAACAGAACATTTAGTTATCCATTCCAGCTTAAGAAAGGCTTACAATCTGTATTATATCTTGGCTAGCTTGTATACTATCTGATAACTATCCAATAAAATATGTATATTTAGAGTTAAACAGCCTGATAGGCTATGAGACTATAATGTCTTCAACCACGTCATAAATCTGGGAATGACCAAATATCTATACACATAGGAAGCCTAACACGGCTTCCAGAACTGAGAGGTTGTAGAGACAAATCTCCACTAGCACAGTCCCCTGTTAGCAACATGTGAGCATAAGTCTTCACCCTTCTGGCCCAAAATCAACTGACAGACTCTTGAAATGCAAATTTTGAAGGGATGATCACCCTGTCTTGGCAGAGTTTATCAGTCAACTATTCTGCATAATTTGTCCTTTTCTGGACAGTATTAGTCTGCAGATGAAACAGGCAGTTTTGTGTAGAGGCTGTCTAGCCACAAAGTATTGCCTCACCTGGAGGTAGAGATGTTCACAATCTTCATTAAATTCGCCAAAGGGGAACTGTTAGGAGCAGATATGTCTCAACAGATGCGTTGAGACAAATAACTTGCGTTATTTGTCAAATAACGTAATGAGACAAATACGTTAAAGATAAATAACTTTAAATCTCAAATTCTGTGGATATCTGACGTTTTTGAAAACCATCTATCTATATAAGGTAATCTGAACTGTTGTCTCCATACCCTAAATTTTATCTTGAAAGTTCTTTCACAAACTCAGAGCCATGACTTTGCTATTTGAATCTTTTTTTTTTATTAACTTGAGTATTTCTTATATACATTTCAAGTGTTATTCCCTTTCCCGGTTTCCGGGCAAACATCCCCCTCCCCCCTCCCTTTCCTTATGGGTGTTCCCCTCCCAACCCTCCCCCCATTGCCGCCCTCCTCCCATAGTCTAGTTCACTGGGGGTTCAGTCTTAGCAGGACCCAGGGCTTCCCCTTCCACTGGTGCTCTTACTAGGATATTCATTGCTACCTATGGGGTCAGAGTCCAGGGTCAGTCCATGTATAGTCTTTAGGTAGTGGCTTAGTCCCTGGAAGCTCTGGTTGCTTGACATTGTTGTACTTTTGGGGTCTCGAGCCCCTTCAAGCTCTTCCAGTTCTTTCTCTGATTCCTTCAACGGGGGCCTATTCTCAGTTCAGTGGTTTGCTGCTGGCATTCGCCTCTGTATTTGCTGTATTCTGGCTGTGTCTCTCAGGAGCGATCTACATCCGGTTCCTGTAGGCCTGCACTTCTTTGCTTCGTCCATCTTCTCTAATTGGGTGGCTGTATATGTATGGGGCATATGTGGGGCAGGCTCTGAATGGGTGTTCCTTCAGTCTCTGTTTTAATCTTTGCCTCTCCCTTCCCTGCCAAGGGTATTCTTTTTCCTCATTTAAAGAAAAAGTGAAGCATTCACATTTTGATCATCCTTCTTGAGTTTCGTTTGTTCTAGGGATCTAGGGTAATTCAAGCATTTGGGCTAATAGCCACTTATCAATGAGTGCATACCATGTATGTCTTTCTGTGAATGGGTTAGCTCACTCAGGATGATATTTTCCAGTTCCAACCATTTGCCTACGAATTTCATAAACTCGTTGTTTTTGATAGCTGAGTAATATTCCATTGTGTAGATGTACCACATTTTCCGTATCCATTCCTCTGTTGAAGGGCATCTGGGTTCTTTCCAGTTTCTGGCTATTATAAATAAGGCTGCGATGAACATAGTGGAGCACGTGTCTCTTTTGTATGTTGAGGAATCTTTTGGGTATATGCCCAAGAGAGGTATAGCTGGATCCTCAGGCAGTTCACTGTCCAATTTTCTGAGGAACCTCCAGACTGATTTCCAGAATGGTTGTACCAGTCTGCAATCCCACCGACAATGGAGGAGTGTTCCTCTTTCTCCACATCTTCGCCAGCATCTGCTGTCACCTGAGTTTTTGATCTTAGCCATTCTCACTGGTGTGAGGTGAAATCTCAGGGTTGTTTTGATTTGCATTTGCCTTATGACTAAAGATGTTGAACATTTCTTTAGGTGTTTCTCAGCCATTCGGCATTCCTCAGCTGTGAATTCTTTGTTTAGCTCTGAACCCCATTTTTTAATAGGGTTATTTGTTTCCCTGCGGTCTAACTTCTTGAGTTCTTTGTATATTTTGGATATAAGGCCTCTATCTGTTGTAGGATTGGTAAAGATCTTTTCCCAATCTGTTGGTTGCCGTTTTGTCCTAACCACAGTGTCCTTTGCCTTACAGAAGCTTTGCAGTTTTATGAGATCCCATTTGTCGATTCTTGATCTTAGAGCGTAAGCCATTGGTGTTTTGTTCAGGAAATTTTTTCCAGTGCCCATGTGTTCCAGATGCTTCCCTAGTTTTTCTTCTATTAGTTTGAGTGTGTCTGGTTTGATGTGGAGGTCCTTGATCCACTTGGACTTAAGCTTTGTACAGGGTGATAAGGATGGATCTATCTGCATTCTTCTATATGTTGCCCTCCAGTTGAACCAGCACCATTTGCTGAAAATGCTATCTTTTTTCCATTGGATGGTTTTGGCTCCTTTGTCAAAAATCAAGTGACCATAGGTGTGTGGGTTCATTTCTGGGTCTTCAATTCTATTCCATTGGTCTATCTGTCTGTCTCTGTACCAATACCATGCAGTTTTTATCACTATTGCTCTGTAATACTGCTTGAGTTCAGGGATAGTGATTCCCCCTGACGTCCTTTTATTGTTGAGGATAGCTTTAGCTATCCTGGGTTTTTGTTATTCCAGATGAATTTGCAAATTGTTCTGTCTAACTCTTTGAAGAATTGGATTGGTATTTTGATGGGGATTGCATTGAATCTGTAGATTGCTTTTGGTAAAATGGCCATTTTTACTATATTAATCCTGCCAATCCATGAGCATGGGAGATCTTTCCATCTTCTGAGGTCTTCTTCAATTTCTTTCCTCAGTGTCTTGAAGTTCTTATTGTACAGATCTTTTACTTGCTTGGTTAAAGTCACACCGAGGTACTTTATATTATTTGGGTCTATTATGAAGGGTGTCGTTTCCCTAATTTCTTTCTCGGCTTGTTTCTCTTTTGTATAGAGGAAGGCAACTGATTTATTTGAGTTAATTTTATACCCAGCCACTTTGCTGAAGTTGTTTATCAGCTTTAGTAGTTCTCTGGTGGAACTTTTGGGATCACTTAAATATACTATCATGTCATCTGCAAATAGTGATATTTTGACCTCTTCTTTTCGGATCTGTATCCCCTTGATCTACTTTTGTTGTCTGATTGCTCTGGCTAGAACTTCAAGAACTATATTGAATAAGTACGGAGAGAGTGGGCAGCCTTGTCTAGTCCCGGATTTTAGTGGGATTGCTTCAAGTTTCTCTCCATTTAGTTTAATGTTAGCAACTGGTTTGCTGTATATGGCTTTTACTATGTTTAGGTATGGGCCTTGAATTCCTATTCTTTCCAGGACTTTTATCATGAAGGGGTGTTGAATTTTGTCAAATGCTTTCTCAGCATCTAATGAAATGATCATGTGGTTCTGTTCTTTCAGTTTGTTCATATAATGGATCACGTTGATGGTTTTCCGTATATTAAACCATCCGTGCATGCCTGGGATGAAGCCTACTTGATCATGGTGGATGATTGTTTTGATGTGCTCTTGAATTCGGTTTGCCAGAATTTTATTGAGTATTTTTGCGTCGATATTCATAAGGGAAATTGGTCTGAAGTTCTCTTTCTTTGTTGTGTCTTTGTGTGGTTTAGGTATAAGAGTAATTGTGGCTTCGTAGAAGGAATTCGGTAGTGCTCCATCTGTTTCAATTTTGTGGAATAGTTTGGATAATATTGGTATGAGGTCTTCTATGAAGGTTTGATAGAATTCTGCACTAAACCCGTCTGGACCTGGGCTCTTTTTGGTTGGGAGACCTTTAATGACTGCTTCTACTTCCTTAGGAGTTATGGGGTTGTTTAACTGGTTTATCTGTTCCTGATTTAACTTCGGTACCTGGTATCTGTCTAGGAAATTGTCCATTTCCTGAAGATTTTCAAGTTTTGTTGAATATAGGTTTTTATAGTAAGATCTGATGATTTTTTGAATTTCCTCTGAATCTGTAGTTATGTCTCCCTTTTCATTTCTGATTTTGTTAATTTGGACACACTCTCTGTGTCCTCTCGTTAGTCTGGTTAAGGGTTTTTCTCTCTTGTTGATTTTCTCAAAGAACCAGCTTTTGGTTCTGTTGATTCTTTCTATGGTCCTTTTTGTTTCTACTTGGTTGATTTCAGCTCTGAGTTTGATTATTTCCTGCCTTCTACTCCTCCTGGGTGTATTTGATTCTTTTTGTTCTAGAGCTTTTAGGTGTGCTGTCAAGCTGCTGACATATGCTCTTTCCTGTTTCTTTCTGCAGGCACTCAGCACTATGAGTTTTCCTCTTAGCACAGCTTTCATTGTGTCCCATAAGTTTGGATATGTTGTACCTTCATTTTCATTAAATTCTAAGAAGTCTTTAATTTCTTTCTTTATTTCTTCCTTGACCAGGTTATCTTTGAGTAGAGCATTGTTAAATTTCCACGTATATGTGGGCATTCTTCCCTTATTGTTATTGAAGACCAGTTTTAGGCCGTGGTGTTCTGATAGCACGCATGGGATTATTTCTATCTTTCTGTACCTGTTGAGGCCCGTTTTTTGACCAATTATATGGTCAATTTTGGAGAAAGTGCCATGAGGAGCTGAGAATAAGGTATATCCTTTTGCTTTAGGATAGAATGTTCTATAAATATCTGTTAAGTCCATTTGGCTCATGACTTCTCTTAGTCTGTCGACATCACTGTTTAATTTCTGTTTCCATGATCTGTCCATTGATGAGAGTGGGGTGTTGAAGTCTCCCACTATTATTGTGTGAGGTGCAATGTGTGTTTTGAGCTTTAGTAAGGTTTCTTTTACGTATGTAGGTGACCTTGTATTTGGGGCATAGATATTTAGGATTGAGAGTTCATCTTGGTGGATTTTTCCTTTGATAAATATGAAGTGTCCTTCCTTATCTTTTTTGATGACTTTTAGTTGGAAATTGATTTTATTTGATATTAGAATGGCTACTCCAGCTTGCTTCTTCTGACCATTTGCTTGGAAAGTTGTTTTCCAGCCTTTCACTCTGAGGTAGTGTCTGTCTTTGTCTCTTAGGTGTGTTTCCTGTAGGCAGCAGAATGCAGGGTCCTCGTTGCATATCCAGTTTGTTAATCTATGTCTTTTTATTGGGGAGTTGAGGCCATTGATATTGAGAGATATTAAGGAATAGTGATTATTGCTTCCCGTTATATTCATATTTGGATGTAAGGTTATGTTTGTGTGCTTTCATTCTCTTTGTTTTGTTGCCAAGACGATTAGTTTCTTGCTTCTTCTAGGGTATAGCTTGCCTCCTTATGTTGGGCTTTACGATTTATTATCCTTTGTAGTGCTGGATTTGTAGAAAGATATTGTGTAAATTTGGTTTTGTCATGGAATATCTTGGTTTCTCCATCAATGTTAATTGAGAGTTTTGCTGGATACAGTAACCTGGGCTGGCATTTGTGTTCTCTTAGGGTCTGTATGACATCAGTCCAGGATCTTCTGGCCTTCATAGTTTCTGGCGAGAAGTCTGGTGTGATTCTGATAGGTCTGCCTTTATATGTTACTTGACCTTTTTCCCTTACTGCTTTTAATATTCTTTCTTTATTTTGTGTGTTTGGTGTTTTGACAATTATGTGACAGGAGGTGTTTCTTTTCTGGTCCAATCTATTTGGAGTTCTATAGGCTTCTTGTATGTCTATGGGTATCTCTTTTTTTAGGTTAGGGAAGTTTTCTTCTATGATTTTGTTGAAGATATTTACTGGTCCTTTGAGCTGGGAATCTTCACTCTCTTCTATACCTATTATCCTTAGGTTTGATCTTCTCATTGAGTCCTGGATTTCCTGTATGTTTTGGACCAGTAGCTTTTTCCGCTTTACATTATCCTTGACAGTTGAGTCAATGATCTCTATGGAATCTTCTGCTCCTGAGATTCTCTCTTCCATCTCTTGTATTCTGTTGGTGAAGCTTGTATCTACAGCTCCTTGTCTCTTCTTTTGGTTTTCTATATCCAGGGCTGTTTCCCTGTGTTCTTTCTTGATTGCTTCTATTTTCATTTTTAATTCCTTCAACTGTTTGATTGTGTTTTCCTGTAATTCTTTCAGGGATTTTTGTGTCTCCTCTCTATGGGCTTCTGCTTGTTTATTTATGTTTTCCTGGAATTCTTTCAGGCATTTTTGCGATTCCTCTCTGTAGGCTTCTACTTGTTCTCTAAGGGAGTTCTTCACGTCTTTCTTGAAGTCCTCCAGCATCATGATCAAAAATGATTTTGAAACTAGATCTTGCTTTTCTGGTGTGTTTGGATATTCCATGTTTGTTTTGATGGGAGAATTGGGCTCTGATGGTGCCATGTAGTCTTGGTTTCTGTTGCTTGGATTCCTGCGCTTGCCTCTCGCTATCAGATTATCTCTAGTGTTACTTTGTTCTGCTATTTCTGACAGTGGCTACACTGTCCTATAAGCCTGTGTGTCAGGAGTGCTGTAGACCTGTTTTCCTCTCTTTCAGTCAGTTATGGGGACAGTGTGTTCTGCTTTCGTGCGTGTAGTTTTTCCTCTCTACAGGTCTTCAGCTGTTCCTGTGGGCCTGTGTCTTGAGTTCACCAGGCAGCTTTCTTGCAGCAGAAAATTTGGTCTTACCTGTGGTCCCGAGGCTCAAGTTCGCTCATGGGGTGCTGCCCATGGGCTCTCTGCAGCGGCAGCAACCAGGAAGACCTATGCCGCCCCTTCCGGGAGCTTCAGTGCACCAGGGTTCCAGATGGTCTTTGGCTTTTTCCTCTGGCGTCCGAGATGTGTGTGCAGGGAGCAGTCTCTTCTGGTTTCCCAGGCTTGTCTGCCTCTCTGAAGGTTTAGCTCTCCCTCCCACGGAATTTGGGTGCAGAGAACTGTTTATCCGGTCTGTTTCTTTCAGGTTCTGGCGGTGTCTCAGGCAGGGGTCCTGCCGCTCCTGGGCCCTCCGCCACGGGAGCCCAGAGGCCTTATACAGTTTCCTCTTGGGCCAGGGATGTGGGCAGGGGTGAGCAGTGTTGGTGGTCTATTCTGCTCTGCAGCCTCAGGAGTGCCCACCTGACCAGGCGGTTGGGTCTCTCTCTCACCGGGTCTGGGAGCAGAGAGCTGCTGTGGGCCGGGATCCGCGGGTGTGGGACCTCCGGTAAACACAGAACGTGCCCGGTCCTAGAGGAATTCTGCTTCTGTGTGTCCCAAGCTCACCAGGCAGCTTTCTTGCAGCCGAAAATTTGGTCTTACCTGTGGTCCCGAGGCTCAGGTTCGCTCGTGGGGTGCTGCCCAGGGGCTCTCTGCAGTGGCAGCAACCAGGAACTGCTATTTGAATCTTAAGTCACAGGTGTAATCAACTCAGAAGTTTGTAATGACAACAATAGAAGGACTGGCTTTAAACCTTGTACTTTTAAATTTTTTGACAAATAAATTCTATACCAAAACAAAGATATGATTTAAACTTAGTTACCAAATGAGATTATGACTGTACAATTCAATCTAGCTAATTCCTCCCTGTTAAATTACAACCATTTCTAAATTTCTCATAAAAACAACTTTAGAATAACCACTTTCAGCCCCCCAAAGTCCAGGGATTTGGGATGATGACTCCTCCATAACTTTTTCAAGCCGTACATGGGTGTTGAGATATCCTTGAGGGGAGGGGGTAGGAAGAATGAAGCAAATGCTGTAGCCAATGTGTCCTGACTGGATCTAGCTGAAAGTCCTTGAGACCAGGAATCCAAGTAGGCACACTCTGTAAAATACAACTCTTAAGACAAAAGTTTAGAATTGAGATATCTTTTTTGATTCTCCCGAATAAGTTTTCAGGCAATGTACCTCTATCAAATCTAATCAGTACGACTCTGTGAGGTTTCCAGAGCCTAATCACACTTTTTAAAAACACAAAGACAAAATCTTTCTCCCAAAATACTGTGTTCCTTAGTCTGTAACCAGAAAAGCTTGTATCTTGCACTCTCTCCCAGAATAATAATATAACCATAAAACTTAAAGTCACACCCATTATGAAGATTAAACAATTTTTTTAAAAAGGAAGTAAGCTAAACAATGAGCCTGATAGACTTTTTACTCTATGTTATCAGGAAGTGAACCCAAAATTCCTGTGGAGCCCATGTTAAGAGACTTTGAGCTTCCTGTTGTGGTAAATATCAAAAGTAACCACAAACCCTCGCTAGCCAGCATCAACGAGCCATATGGCCTTTAGCGGGGTAATTCATAAAACAAACCAAATACCTTCATTCCAATATCAATAAGCAACATATCAAACCAGGACTTTTGCCCAAAATATCTCAATCTGTTAAGCTCTCTACCCGGAGCCACAGATTTTTATTTAACCTTATTAACTTCTATAATATATGTGTGCATTCACTCTCCCCGGTGTTACAGACATTAAACACAACTCTCTACTTGGAGTTAGTGATCAATTTTTCCTTAAGTTCCGAACCATAGATGAAAATCACCACGTGATTCGGGTAATCTCTTTACTCTCCTTAAAACAAATTTAAACACCTTCTATTAATTCTAAAAACAATAAGCAACTTAAAACTCAGGACTTTAGCCCAAAATATATCCATTTGTTATAAAGCTCTCTACCCGGAGCCACAGATTTTTCTTTAACCTTAATAACTTCTATAATACCTGTCATTAAGAAGTAGCTTGTCTAACTAGGATTTCAACCCAAAATTCCCCTGGAGCCCACATTAAAAAGAATATGAGTGTCCTGAAAGACTTTCTAAACAACTATCTTTAAAAAGCAGCTTTTAATCTCTAACTCTCTGAGCTGCCATTACTTATCACACAGCAAGGGACCTACAGCCTGCTAGCCCAGGCAGCTTCCCCATTTCTTTGTTTGAATTCCCGCCCTTGAGATATTACATGACTTAACATGGCGCCAGCCTCCTCTTACTTGGAAAATAAAAACTTTCTCTCAACTCTTAAGATTACTAGTGGATTCTTGCCCATCACCTTAGTTCGCCATCTGTTGTTGTAAAAATATAAAAAATAAAAAAAGTATCATTGTCTTTTATCCTGCTTGGTCCACACAGGCATGCCCCAAGATATCTGCTAGATATCTTGGCAGAAACACATCCCAGCCGCACACTTTCCTACACTCAAACCGTCACATAAAAGAACACAGAACACAATAATCTTAGATCCAATTGAAATGATATAATTGCCCACTTAAACATACAAAGCCGGTACCATCCATGCCTTAGGAACATTGATAACAACCTGTAAATACACAGAGCAGAATCTTAACATCACCTGCCATGGCTTCTCAACTCTCTCTCTCCTATTATTTTTATGTTTGGTTTTTTCATTGTGTTCCAAATTTCCTGAATGTTTTGAGTTAGGCATTTATACTTGGTATTTTCTTACACTGATATATCAATATCTTCTATTATATTTTCTACACCTGAGATTCTGTCTTCTAGCTCACATATTCTGTTGGTGATTCTTGTCTGTAGTACCTGATCTCTTTTCTAGGTTTTCAATCCTTCAGAGTTGCCTCAGTTTTTTTTTTTTTTCATTTTTTCCTCTTTCTATTTTTAGGTCTTGTACTGCTTTGTTCAATTCTGTCACCTGTTTGCCTGTGTTTTCCTGTATTTTGTTAAGGGCATTAATTATATATACCTTAAAAGCCTCTAACATCTTCATGATATGGTATTTAAGGTCAGAATCTTGCTTTTAAGTTGTGTTTGGGTATATACGGCTTACTATGGTAGGAGAGCTAGGTTCTGATTCTACTAAATTGCTTCTTCTTGTTGATTATGTTCTTGTGCTTGACTCTTACCATCTGGTTGTCTCTTGTCTTAACTGGTTTAGGTGGCTCAGATTGCAGCGACCTCTTTAGAGGCAGGTGGAGCTGTGTGTCCATGATTAGAGCAGGTCTTATGGGAGGCAGGCTGGTCTATGGCCTGGGGGAGCAGACATGCTGATCTGTGATGGGAACAAGTAGAAGTGAAGATCAGAAGGCCAATGTGGCTCCATCAGAGAGGAACAAATCCCATGTCTACTGGGCTCTGTGAGGGTCCCAGCCGGCATGGCATGGGTACTAGGGGTCGGTGGGCAGCTCATCTATGTCCCTGGTTAGAGCAGACCTCCTGAAAGAGGTCTTAAAGAGCTTAAAAAGTTCAGTAATTTTGTCCTAGTTAATTAGAGGTAATCTTTTCTGTGAATTCTTTTTGTTTTTTTGTTTTGTGTTTTGTTAGATTTGTTATTGCATTATTGTCTGTGCGTTGAAATCACCTTAGCAGATTTATTTAGTAAGTTTAAATTTTGGATACCAGAAGATGTTCCTTTTGGTATACCTACTCAAATGACAACTGAACTAAGGCAACCATTATGAATACACCAGTGCCTGACTTATTCTTCCTTTTTTATAGTTACTTTTTCATGGTTTCTACCTTACTAAGATAATTTCCTGATTTCCATTTTCTTTGCCAATTCCTTCACTTTCCTCCTTTCAAATTGTTCCATATAGCCTTGCCTATTCTCTGCATTTTTGGCCTCCTTTTCACTAAGTGTTATTGTATGCATATCAATTGTATGCATATACATGCGTAATCAAACATACATATGTACATGCATCCCTAAGTATAACATCTTCAGTCCTTAGTATATTACTTGCATGTGTGTTTTCAGAGCTGACCATTTGACACTGGATAACGCATAGGTATGTACTTCCCTGGGAGAGACCAGTTCCTTAAGCATCTAAGGAAACATCCACACCCTGTTATTCTGAAATTTCATCTGTTGATTTTTAAAAACTTGTATCACTGCACAGTTACCATTCTGTACTATAGAGGACTCTGTGACCATTGTGAACTCAAACATCATTTTCCTCATCTGCCATCAGTTTTCTTCCCAAAACACATAATTCAGTAATTCAGGGTTCTGCTTGAGAATGCAACTTTGCGAAAACCAACTATAACGCATTATTAGCTCTAGCTACCTTGTTGCAAGGCACTGCTACCAGTATTGCTTTTTTTTTTTAATTATAAAGTGACAATTTGCTAGCATTCCCCTAATAGAACTAAGATTTCTATGAAAGTTAAATATGTATTGACTATGGCTTACAGAAAGAGAAAGATGCCTGTGAAAACCAGTGTTAGGATTGGAATGATAAGGGAGAGACCAGAAGAGTTCTAAGAATCTAGCATTATACAGCCCCTGCAATCAGTTTGTGCCAAGATGATGAGGAACTCACATAACTGTTACGTGCCCAATACTTGTTCAAAACACACGGTTGATCTCAACTTCAAGTTGGAGTCAAATTGTTTGATGTAAAGCCTATATATGCCATTGCATTGCTGGTCTTTTTGTGTGGCTAATAATTACCTCAGGGCTATCATATGTAAGTAGCCTTATCCTAATATCATATGTACTCATACTACTCAAAAACATATTTATGAAAAAAGATATAGGATTTTATAATAAGTTCAGGATATTAGGCCAGATCTGAAAAGCCAGATTCATCGCCACACCATAGCAACCAGTTTGTAGGGTTAATCTACATTTGCTTTCTCATAAGGAGCCATGTTCGTCTTTTTCTTAGTATAACAAGCATACAGGACAACTGACTGATGCAAAATGTTTGTTTTGGCTCAAAATTTAGAACAGTGGTTTTCAATCCGTGGCCACAATCACTTTAAGGACAAATTGGAGTTGAATGGCCCTTTCACAGGGGTCCCCTAATGTTGCAATAAAATAAAATACCATGGACCGGTTCCTGAGCATACCCTCACAGTCAGTCATTCTCTCTCTCTAGTTCCGGTTCCAGCAGGCTTTTGGAACTAGAGCTAATTTATCTAATTTAAGCTCCACACTGCCCCCAAGTACTCTCTGAGCCCGACAGCAATCTGTTTACCTATATAGTTCCCAGAGTCGGTTGTTACCACGCCAGTCATACACATCCCAATTCTGTGGTGGGCCTGTGTGTCCTGCCACCATATACTCTATTGAACTCAATTACGTCACCTCATAAAAGGACATACCACAAAATATCCTTTGATTCAATCGATAAGTTATAATTTGCCCATCTAGACAGCGCAAAATTCTGTACACACCCATTCCTTAAAAACAACAGCCCGTATCTATGTGCAGCCTTCGCTTTTATCTTAACATTTAATCTTAACATTTGCTGCCATGTTCTCTCAGCTCCTTCTCCTTGCTGTGGCCCCTCTCTCCTCTTCTCCCTCCCTTCTCAAACCTCTTTTCCCACCTCCATTCTTTCTTGTCCAATAACAGGCATTGTCTTATCTTGTCTGCCTTTGCCTGCATAATGACATCAACCTACAACCTAAAACCATTGGAAAAACATAGACATTTACATTATAATTCATAACTGTAGCAAAATTAAAATTATAAAGTAGCAGTGAAAATAATTTTATGGCTGAGGGTCATCAAATCATAAGGAACTGTAATAAAGATTGCAGCATTGGGAAGGTTGAGAACCAACCACTGATCTAGAAGGTGTCAATCCGTTATCCAATAACTTCCAAACTTTGGAACTAATGGCAAAGCAGAACACTAGAATTGGGAGTATCTCGCAGAGCAAAGCTGCTTTCCTTATTGCCAGGGATGTGGAAACCAGAATCCTGTTAATTACATCAAGGATACGTTCTTAATATCCTAAGAAGATTTGATCCCACCATGTACAAACTCCCCAATTGTCCAGGAAGGGTTGAGGGTTTAGCACAAGGGACTCTGACAGACACTGCAAATCTAAACTGTAGCAAGAGCTATGTAGACTGTGTGGAATGCCACTCGTGTTCTCTGTGACCTCTCCTGATTGATCCCAGCCTGTAGGTTGCCTATTTCCACTGTGAACTCCACAACAAATACAGTTGTGTCTTGGGAAGATAAAGTTCTTTTATATGTTTTAGGAGAAGTCTCATTATCTCAAAAAACAAACAAAAAATAGAATACCACTTTAAAGACATTTGGTACCTCTCTGTGTCACAGCATGACAGTCTTCCTAACGAATTACATCTCCACTCATAGATTTCACTTACCAAACAGTACCTGAAATTGTAGCACCATTTTATCTGTAGAGAATCTTATTCTGTACGTATTGTACACAAACGGAATTTATATATCTTTTTCTTTAGTGTACAGAGATTGCTATTCTGTTGAACATAGGTGTGGTGTTCTGAATAAAAAATGGTCTTCACAGAGTCATAAGGAGGGATTCATGGGGAGGGGTGGTCTTGATGGAGTAGCTGTGGCCTTGCTGACAAAGGTGTGCCATTAGGGTTTGGCTTTGAGGTTTCAGAAGCTCAAGCCAAGTCAAGTGACCCACTCTCTCTTACTGTTGCCTGTGAATCTAGATGCGGAACTCTCAGCTCCCTCTCCAGAACCAAGTCTGCCTATATGCCACTATGCTTCCTGCCGTGATTATAATAGATTAACCCCCTGAACCATCCCAATTAAATGTTTTCTTTTATAAGAACCGCCAAGGTCATTGTGTCTCTTCTCAGCAATAAAACTCTAAGTCACCAGGTGAGAAGCATTGTTAGAAACCACCCATTTTCTGCCTATTCTCTGTTGCAAAGTAACCTTTGTAATTCAGTCATAGTTTTATTTATCAATATGCTTGCATGACCTAGGAGAGCTGTCAGTTAACAATAAATAATTTTCAGTGTTTCTGTGGCAATGTTTCTAGCTTCTATGTATGGTGCTACTTGTATTAGTGAAACTATCATCACATTAACATTTTTATACATGTTCTGTTAGTGTTTAAACATAAATATTAATAATGAGAACATCATTTTCTATATTTCAATAATTTTATCGTGCTACACTGCTAATGATTTTGCAGGATTTTTTTTTAATTTGCTAAAGCATGATGTCTATTCATGTCTTAGGATTAGGACATTATTTTTCTTTTATTCTATGGGAATTGATGGTACAAAATTGTTACATGAAATATTTGGCTGCTGTATACCTTGAAGGCAAAATTAATGAAAATGAAAAATTTTAGAATGTAGGCTAATTTGAAAGTATGATGAAAAAAATGTCCTCACAAATTAAAGTTTGGAGAATGGGAGAAAGTACAAAAACTGAATTGCAAGCCTTTCTGACGGGTTTCCCTCCTTCCTCTTTTACTCATTAATTGTTAAATTAATATTCATTTAGATTTTAGTTGACCTCTTTAATGGCAGATTTAAACCTAAAGTGGAACTAAAGGCAAACTACCTTAATTTTCCCTTTTTACAGCACTCAAATTTTTCTAAGTAGCATTACTAATTTTATGAAATTATAAAGACCAAGTCACTTTAGGCAATGGTTTAGTGCAATCTCCTTAGCTAAGTGAGGCTTAAGTTTTGTAAGCCTTACTTAAAGGACATAATTAGTAGGACCCATTCTCAGTATTCTCCCCTTCCTGTGTTAGCATGAAAAGGGGAAATCTCATGGAATCTCCACAATATAGCAAGAAATTCTAACAGTAAAAAATTATCGCTAAATTGTACACCTACATTTTTAAATGACTTTAAAAACAACTATTTTGAATTCAACACACAAACCACTTAAAATTAAATTTAAAGAGAATACATTAACTTTGCGAACATAAAAGAAACAGTTATAAAAATGAAGTTGTTCATTTTTAAATTATTGTCCTAATACAGAACAATTATTCCTTGCTGGTCAGTGACAGGAGAGTACAATGTGACATGTCCTCAGTCTCAGAAGAGATGGGTTTTAAAATGGAAATTATGGTTGAAGGTGTGATATACCTCCCCATGGAGTCTTTGTCGGGGAGATCCCAGAAGCCTCTAAAAAAGTTATTAGCATTGCTTTGTTTACCCTCCCTAACCACATAGTAAGACTGAGATACAAGTTATCACATACCCCAGCTGCAGGACATAGAGAATCTAATCTTAAAACAATCAGAAATCATCTTTCCTTCTGATAACTTTCATATTTTACGAAGGTGTTCTGCATGGTGTTGGCAGAGGGAGCATGCCAACGGTCTTACCCAGCACTGGAAACTGCAGTGTACAATACTGCTAACCAGGTAAGATGGGCTCCCTGTTGCAATAGTAACTTGACTGGTATGAGGTAATTACCTACTTCCTGATTGGATTTGAAGCCTGATCCACAGGGGAAAATTCATGGTTAGTACTGTAATCAAAAGTCCATATCTAGGAAGGTCACTGACTCTAGGATAAAACTGGCTTCTCTTATTTTGATTAATGGTCATGATGGCCAATTATTTTTTAATTATTTTTGTTTCTGCTTCAAGACCTACGATACTATGAACATTTTTCAAGGAAGCTTCTTTTTGCAGTGGGTATCAGTCAGGGGAGAAATGAATAACTGAGAAAGTGTTAAGAATAACAAACCAATGCTCAGCACTAAAGAGACATCTATGTCAACTCCTCCACGACCAAGGCTCAGAGAACATCACTGATGTGGAAGAACTGGCAGCAATCATAGATGATCCTCCAGGCCTAGGAGATGGTTGATAGTTTCTATGGGAAAGATAATGATTGGTTTTTTGAGGTCATGGACACTGGCAGGTTTCCCCTTCTTCAGTAGATGGCCCCATGCCCATGCCCAGATGGGAAGCACTGACTGGTTTTCATGGGCTATCAACAAACAAACAAACAAACGAATCAGTGGGAGATGGGCATGCAAAAAAATAAAAGGGAGGGGAGTGGATAGAAAATAGGAAGAAAATATGATAATATTTACTTGTATGTATTGATTTCTTGTAAACAAACAAATGACACATGTCCTGTATATCCCATTTGAAAAATTGTTGCAAAATTAGGCATTAAAATTTTTAATTTCATGAGTCTATCATTACAGAAAGTAATAATCATTCATATTGGACTTGAAATATTCAGACTTGATTTCATAAAAGAAGTATAATTTCAGAAAATATAAAAAGTAATAGAATTGGAAAGGTGTTTTACACAGTGATTCTAGTCAAATCTAATAAAAAATTTTTTTGAGATGTCCCTTAACTCCCTTTGATGTCTTTCAGAACTCTCATTCTATTTTAAGATCTTTTAAACTTACGAACAGACTTTCTGATCCTGAAGATTTGGGATCTCTAACAGGTGTTAATTTGTTATTTTGGTGATGTAACTTTCACTGCCATATGTAGCTCCTAGCATTCTGACAAGAAGCAGTTTACCATGGTTTCCTACCTCACTGAGCCATGCAGTCACCTAGACTCATGTATAATGTAAGTTTCTTTCACACCATAAAAACTAAAACAAAACAAAACAGGGAGAAAAACAAATAAAAAAAAAGCGAAAAGAAAATGCTTCTAGTTCCACGTCAGTTATTTTATGGCACAAGAAGCCTACTGGATTATTAGATGGGACAGTTCAGGTAGTAGCTTGTTGTGATCTTGTTCTTCTGTGATTCAAGTTGTAAGAATGGTTTTCAGCAAATCAATGACTAAAGATGAGTTTGTGGGAGCTGGTCAAGTAGCAGGGCTTTAACCTAATTTTGAATTAAAACACTGATGGCTTTGTAATTAGATGGACTTTGGGGACTGATGAAATTTTGAGAAGCAGAGCTCCGTTGAAGGCATGCTGTTGTGGAGTTTCTTCAGCTTACTGTTCTGTCTTCCATCCTGACTGACAAGAGATAGGTCACTAAGTTAGTGTGCCATGACGGCTATGCTTGCTTCTGACACAACAGAATGGGGTTATAGAGTTGTGGAATGACGCCTATGAAAATGTGAGCCAAAGCAACAAACCATTGCTATTGCTTTTGTCAGGTGTACTGCACAGCAACAGAAAAGATGACAAACAGAAAAGTGCATTTTATAATAATATCAAGAGATAGAAACATGCCCATGAAACAGTTGAGAGAAGGGCCAAGGCAACACTCACTCTCAGTGTGACTTCAGGCATCTTTCTACTTTCTTGACCTCTAATGGAAATGGTAGGTTATATAGAAGAAAGTTGTTTTTGAGAATGTTGCACAGGTTGGTAACTGTAGTTAATAATAATGTACAAAGTCATTAAGAGAGTAACTTTCTAAATATTGGTACCACAACATTGCATTTAAGTTGTACATACCAATTATTTAGTGTGATCTAATGTGTACCATTACAATACTTTACATGCACACACAGAGACACACACACATAGACACAAATACACACAGACAGATACAAACACACACACAGACACAGACACACACACACACACACACACACACACACACAAAATACTTAGTGAATAAATGATCCTGTATTTAAATCCCTTTAATTATTTGGAAACAAAGGTGACTATGTAGGGTGTTATCAATTTATAAATTACAATATATTTATTGTGAAAACACAGATGATTCGAATATGAACTTTGTTTTCTTGTACTAAAATGTGCATTGCTAAGGCAGAGCGATGAGTAGATATAGACATTTCTGTGCTTGACTTCACTGCTGAGCCCTTTTTTTTGCTCAGGCTTGATTAGTACTTTCTAAGCAGAGTCGACTCTCCGAAACAGGATTTTTCTCTGCAATGTGATCAGAGGTACTGCATGTCCCTTCTCCTTTCCAGCCCTCTTGCTGGGATACACACATACCTGATCCCCAGACCTGTGTTCCTCCTCACCCCCGCCCCTGCCCAGTATTCTCCCTCCATCCACCTCTTATTTTACTGCCCTTTTTTTAGTGAAACTCAAGCATCCTCCCTTGGGATCTCTTTGCTTCTTAGCTTCTTTGGGTTTGTAGATTGTACATGGCTATCATGTACTTTATGATTAATGGCCACCTATAAGGGAGTACAAACCATATTTGTCTTTCTGGCTCTGAGATATTCCATCCAGAATGATCTTTTCTAGTTCAAGCCATTTGCCTGCAAGTTGCTTGATGTCTTTGTTTTTAAAAGCCGAGTAGTATTGCACTGGGTAATGTACCACATGACCTTCGTCCATTCTTTAGTTGAGGAACATCTAGATGGTTTCCAGGTTTGGGCTATTATGAATAAAGTCGCTATGAACATAGTTGAGCAAGCATCCTAGTGGTGTGGTGGAGCATCGTTTGGGTATATGCCCGGGGGTGATATAGCTGGGTTCTCGAGGTAGAGCTATTCTCAAGTTTCTGAGAAACAACACATTGATTTCCAAAGTAGTTATATAACTTTGCACTCATCCATGCCAGCATGTGCTGTCACTTGGGTTTTTTCCCCTCAAAATGTTTATTGGGAAGGTTCCATTCAGCTTGAGTTAGGGTATTTCAGTGCTCATCCCTTCTGAAGTAGCATCCTTCTGTCAGTCTTGCTTTCCTGCCTGTAGGTTGACAGGACAGTGCAGCAGCCAAAACATAAGACTATTATTTGTGCTTGGCTAAATACTGTGGTGATTATATAGCATCCTGGGCATTTCTCAACCAGAACATAGGAATTGGGGCTCTATATCAGGCACTTGCTCTTGTGTTTCCTCTTCTCCTCTTCTAAAAGGCGTGTTCTCCTAGGGAAGTTGGCACTGCTGGAAGAGCATTACTCAAGTTTTTGATCTTAGCCATTCTGGCTGGTTTAAGATGGGATCTCAGAGTTGTTTTGGTTTGCATTTCCCTGATGACTAATGACATCGAATATTTCTTTAAGTTCTTTTCCACCTTTTGGTATTCCTCTGTTGAAGATTCTCTGATTAGTTTTGTCCTCCATTTTGAAAATTGGGTTACTTGGTTTGTTGGCGTCTATTTTTTCTTTATGTATCTTGGATATCAGCCCTTTGTCAGAAGTAAGTATGATGAGGCGATCTAGGATGAGAAGTCTCCTGGGAGTCTAAAGGGTGACCTCACCTGAGACTCCAAGCAGCTGTGGGTATAGAGGCTGATGTAGCCAAGTGTGACTTCTACTGGAGGGAAGGGGACACCAAACCACCCGCAAAACCTTCAACCTATAATTTCTCCTGATTACAAGTTATGCAGGGATAAAGGTGGAGTAGAGAGTAAGAAGATGGCCAACCAATTCCTGACCTATCGTGAGACTCATCCATGGGAGAGAGCCAACCCTTGACACTACTAATGAATCTCTGCTATGCTTGTAGACAGGAACCTAGTGTAATCGTCCTCTGAGAGGTTTCATCCAGCAGTGGATAGAAACAGACTCAGAGATCCACAGCCCACATTAGGTGAAGCTTGAGGACTCCTGGGGAAGAGTGTGAGGAAGGCTTGAAGGCGGCAGACAGGTCAAGACAAACAAGAAGACTCACAAAATCAACTAACTGCCCATAGAAGCTCACAGAAACTGAACCATCAACCATAGAGCATGCATGGGCTGGACCGAGCCCCCCTACACATATGTAGCAGATGTGCAGCATATTTTTTATGGGGCTCCACTAACACTTGGAGCAGGGCTGACTCTGACTATGTTGCCTGCCATTGTATTCCTTAATGGGCTGCCTTGTCTGGTTACAGTGTGAGAGTATTTGTCTAGTCCTGCTGTGACTTGATGTGTCAGGGTATGCTTGTACCCATGGAGGACATTCATCTCTCAAAGAGGAAGGAAAGGGGGGAAGGGGAGGGTTGTATGAGAGTTGTACTGGGAGGAGAGTAGAGGGATTGTGGTTGGGATTCAAAGTGAATTGATAAATTAAGGGGGGAAAAATCTGCATGTCATTGACTGCATCACTGTCCACATAACAAGGTGGGATAACAGCTCGAAAATGGACAACACTCTCCCTTAATATGATGTAGGTGGAAAGGGTTATGGCTAGGCTGCATTTATGAATTTAAATTGTATATATATGAATATATATTCATATATATATAAGTATGTAAGTTCTTGATATTTTAATGAGAAACTTCAAGGTATTTTAAGGAGCTAGTATAATATAGAGTAGTCTATTCTATATATGCCTGAATTTTCTATTAGATATGTTTAAAGTATCTGTTATTTCAAAATAGTTATCAGGTTTAATGTATCATCACAAGTCTGCAAAAATAATCCTTAGCTTTTATCACTTGTTCACACAATAGATGTCTAACAACAAAGATCAGAAATTCCAAATATCAAACAACCAGTAAAACAATTAGCACATCATGAACTACAGAAGAATAGTCTTTATGTTATTGACAAAAAAACATATTTGTCCTGTAAATTTTGGTCGTATCTTCCATTTATTGAATCTTGGAATTGTAATCGTTTGGTGATTTAAAATACTGAATAAAATATAGAATCACAATGCTATATGTTAAAGAAAAATCCTGTCAATTAATCTAGTATCTTCTAGTTTAGGATGAATCTAAAGCACCAGTCAATACTTGTATTGAATATTGATATAACAAAAGAAGAAACAAATATAAAACAACATAAAGGATAAAAGTTGTATACAAAAAATTACAATGTTTCTTGATGCAAGCTTCTCTTTTTCTGAAACAATGTAAAAATAATTTATCTAAAACAAGTACATTTACAATGTCTAAATTCACTACAAATATACCTGATTGATATTATGTGCTCCTGAATAAGCAAAGACACGTACATCAATGAAATAAATCAATATTCCAGGAGTAAATCATACATATACATTTGGTTTAAGCAAAGTTGTCAAGAATGTGCTGTGGACTCAAACTAATAGAAGAAAAACTAGGGAAGCATCTGGAACACATGGGTACTGGAAAAAATTTCCTGAACAAAACACCAATGGCTTATGCTCTAAGATCAAGAATCGACAAATGGGTTCGCATAAAACTGCAAAGCTTCTGTAAGGCAAAGGACACTGTGGTTAGGACAAAACGGCAACCAACAGATTGGGAAAAGATCTTTACCAATCCTACAACAGATAGAGGCCTTATATCCAAAATATTCAAAGAACTCAAGAAGTTAGACCGCAGGGAGACAAATAACCCTATTAAAAATGGGGTTCAGAGCTAAACAAAGAATTCACAGCTGAGGAATGCCGAATGGCTGAGAAACACCTAAAGAAATGTTCAACATCTTTAGTCATAAGGGAAATGCAAATCAAAACAACCCTGAGATTTCACCTCACACCAGTGAGAATGGCTAAGATCAAAAACTCAGGTGACAGCAGATGCTGTCGAGGATGTGAAGAAAGAGGAACACTCCTCCATTGTCGGTGGGATTGCAGACTGGTACAACCATTCTGGAAATCAGTCTGGAGGTTCCTCAGAAAATTGGACAGTGAACTGCCTGAGGATCTAGCTATACCTCTCTTGGGCATATACCCAAAAGATGCCCCAACATATATAAAAGACACGTGCTCCACTATGTTCATCGCAGCCTTATTTATAATAGCCAGAAGCTGGAAAGAACCCAGATGCCCTTCAACAGAGGAATGGATACAGAAAATGTGGAACATCTACACAATGGACTATTACTCAGCTATCAAAAACAACGACTTTATGAAATTCGTAGGCAAATGGTTGGAACTGGAAAATATCATCCTGAGTGAGCTAACCCAATCACAGAAAGACATACATGGTATGCACTCATTGATAAGTGGCTATTAGCCCAAATGCTTGAATTACCCTAGATTCCTTGAACAAAAGAAACTCAAGACTGATGATCAAAATGTGAATGCTTCATTCCTTCTTTAAAAGGGGAACAAGAATACCCTTGGCAGGGAAGAGAGAGGCAAAGATTAAAACAGAGTCTGAAGGAACACCCATTCAGAGCCTGCCCCACATGTGGCCCATACATATACAGCCACCCAATTAGACAAGATGGATGAAGCAAAGAAGGGCAGACCGACAGGAGCCGGATGTAGATCTCTCCTGAGAGACACAGGCAGAATACAGCAAATACAGAGGCGAATGCCAGCAGCAAACCACTGAACTGAGAATAGGACCCCCGTTGAAGGAATCAGAGAAAGAACTGGAAGAGCTTGAAGGGGCTCGAGACCCCATATGTACAACAATGCCAAGCAACCAGAGCTTCCAGGGACTAAGCCACTACCTAAAGACTATACATGGACTGACCCTGGACTCTGACCTCATAGGTAGCAATGAATATCCTAGTAAGAGCACCAGTGGAAGGGGAAGCCCTGGGTCCTGCTAAGACTGAACCCCCAGTGAACTAGACTGTTGGGGGGAGGGTGGCAATGGGGGGAGGGTTGGGAGGGGAACACCCAGAGGGAAGGGGAGGGGGGAGGGGGATGTTTGTCCGGAAACCGGGAAAAGGAATAACACTCGAAATATATATAAGAAATACTCAAGTTAATAAAAAAAAAATAAAAATAAAAAAAGAATGTGCTGTGGAATAAACAGCAGGCCAAACCACACAGTAGAAAGTTTTAGTTAAGATCTCTTACCTAACATCCTTTAAAATTAACTCAATGTGGAACAAAGATCACATGAATGTGGCTTAAAAAGTAATCACTGATATAAATTACCATATACCTTAAACTTGATAATAGAAATGTTCAAAAAGAAAAGAGAATTTAAATTCCAAGGAAGTGTGTGTGTGTGTGTGTGTATGTGTGTATGTTGTGTGTGTGTATGTTGTGTGTGTATGTTGTGTGTGTGTGTATGTTGTGTGTGTGTATGTTGTGTGTGTATGTTGTGTGTGTGTATGTTGTGTGTGTGTGTATGTTGTGTGTGTATATGTGCATGTGTGTGTGTGTGCGCACATATACAATGGGAAAACACTTACAAATAATCTCTCTAACAAAGGAATGTTAACAGAATAACATTTAAAGCCTGTTACAAGTGCTTTAATTTAAAACGACCCAAGTCAAATCAGAGACCATTACAGAAATCCCAAACTGGTCAAAATGCAGAGCACATCTCAGCATGGAATAGCCATCTACCATTGATACACCTATAACATTACCCCTACACTTGATGCTTAGTGGGCATCACTTGAGATTCAAAAGAAATATTCTAAGGGTCACATGACCAGTATGTCTTCCACAAGATAATATTTCTATAGATAAGAGCAAGCTGAATCTATGAAATCTTAATGACATGGTCATCTAAAGAAGACTTGTGCCATTATAATATCAGCTAACATGTATTAGGATTGGGGAAGTCTCACAGGGCTCTATAAAGAGTTGAAGAGCTACAGGCACCTGTAAGTGAGTGACTGAGTCTTTTTCAGTGGAAAGTCCTTGATATGTTATATAATACTAAGTGGACAGATCTAAACAACTATACGTAGGAAGAACACTAGACGAACTTATTTTGGTAAGGAAGAGACAGGACCATAGGAAGTTATTCTCAGAGTCCTGCAGACTGGAAGCCCAGAGTCAGGAGACCAGTCTGAGGGGGTTCTCCTGGGTTTGCTTCTCATGGTATCTTGATGTAGGAAGCAAAAGTGAAGAAAGCCCTTATTGTCTCCCTTTAAGAGTATTTATTCTACTGGAGTGAATTCCATTTCCTGTTCTAATCACCTCAGAAATGTCCACTTCCCAGAACCCTACTGACCTCAGAACTTGATTTTGTGGGACAAGTCCATGACACCAATAAACAAAAATATTTTCCCCGTTATTCAGAAATATAGAGATTAAAACAACATATTTTTCATCAAATCAAACAGAGAAAACCCATTAAAATCAATAAATATTACTGTTTTTAAGCACAGAAAAAAATATAGTGTCATCACTACGTTGGTGAGATAAAAGCTAAAAGTCCTGAGGCTTTTTTTTTTTTAAAACATAGTCACTTTACATCCTGCTTACTGCTCCTCCCCTTCCCTGAGGCTTTTAACAAAAGTACAGTGGCATATTATGCATGTTTTACTTTAAATCAGAAGGTTAGATTGTTTGTAGTAGTCCAACAGTAATATAGAGGTACTGTTTTTTTAAGTTTATATATTTAAATTATACATTACTGTGTCTCTTTCCCTCAAATACACATCAATTTTATTATTTTGGTGTCATGTAGCTTGTTATCATGCAGGGAAAACATGACAGTAAAAAGAAGCCTAACAAAGAGACCATTTACTTTGAAATAGAACAAATTGCTTTGTTTTATAGGGTCAGCCATTTTGAGCAGATTTTTTTTAAGTATATAGGATCCAAAGCAAACCAGAACAAAAGTGATGTCACTTCCCTATTCAGGAAGCCATAAGGCAGTGGTCCTCAGGAAGCCGTAAGGCAGTGCTCCTCAGGAAGCCATAAGACAGTGGTCCTCAGGAAGCCGTAAGGCAGTGCTCCTCAGGAAGCCATAAGGCAGTGGTCCTCAGGAAGCCATAAGGCAGTGCTCCTCAGGAAGCCATAAGACAGTGCTCCTCAGGAAGCCGTAAGGCAGTGCTCCTCAGGAAGCCATAAGGCAGTGCTCCTCAGGAAGCCATAAGGCAGTGCTCCTCAGGAAGCCATAAGACAGTGGTCCTCAGGAAGCCATAAGGCAGTGCTCCTCAGGAAGCCATAAGACAGTGCTCCTCAGGAAGCCGTAAGGCAGTGCTCCTCAGGAAGCCATAAGGCAGTGCTCCTCAGGAAGCCGTAAGGCAGTGCTCCTCAGGAAGCCGTAAGGCAGTGCTCCTCAGGAAGCCGTAAGGCAGTGCTCCTCAGGAAGCCATAAGGCAGTGCTCCTCAGGAAGCCGTAAGGCAGTGCTCCTCAGGAAGCCGTAAGACAGTGCTCCTCAGGAAGCCGTAAGGCAGTGCTCCTCAGGAAGCCGTAAGGCAGTGCTCCTCAGGAAGCCGTAAGGAAGTGCTCCTCAGGAAGCCATAAGGCAGTGCTCCTCAGGAAGCCGTAAGGCAGTGCTCCTCAGGAAGCCGTAAGGCAGTGCTCCTCAGGAAGCCATAAGGCAGTGGTCCTCAGGAAGCCATAAGACAGTGCTCCTCAGGAAGCCATAAGACAGTGCTCCTCAGGAAGCCATAAGACAGTGCTCCTCAGGAAGCCGTAAGGCAGTGCTCCTCAGGAAGCCGTAAGACAGTGGTCCTCAGGAAGCCGTAAGACAGTGCTCCTCAGGAAGCCAGAAGGCAGTGCTCCTCAGGAAGCCATAAGACAGTGCTCCTCAGGAAGCCGTAAGGCAGTGCTCCTCAGGAAGCCGTAAGGCAGTGCTCCTCAGGAAGCCGTAAGGCAGTGGTCCTCAGGAAGCCATAAGACAGTGCTCCTCAGGAAGCCATAAGACAGTGCTCCTCAGGAAGCCATAAGGCAGTGCTCCTCAGGAAGCCGTAAGACAGTGGTCCTCAGGAAGCCGTAAGGCAGTGCTCCTCAGGAAGCCGTAAGGCAGTGCTCCTCAGGAAGCCGTAAGGCAGTGCTCCTCAGGAAGCCGTAAGACAGTGGTCCTCAGGAAGCCGTAAGGCAGTGCTCCTCAGGAAGCCGTAAGGCAGTGGTCCTCAGGAAGCCATAAGACAGTGCTCCTCAGGAAGCCATAAGGCAGTGCTCCTCAGGAAGCCGTAAGACAGTGGTCCTCAGGAAGCCGTAAGGCAGTGCTCCTCAGGAAGCCGTAAGGCAGTGGTCCTCAGGAAGCCGTAAGGCAGTGCTCCTCAGGAAGCCGTAAGGAAGTGCTCCTCAGGAAGCCGTAAGGCAGTGCTCCACAGTACATATTGCACTGTGGTGATTCACTGCTGCAGGAATGGCATTGGTTGAGAGGTCTATCTGGATGTAGGTCACAAACCTGTGTTTGACCAAGATAAAACCACTAGTGCCAATAAATATATAAGTAACAGTGACCAGAGTAGGTCAGTAAATGTCTCAATGTGCAGTGACTTAAACTACTTTTTATTCATCAAATTCACTAAAGTGTACGTTGTTTATCTCTGCATAAAATAAACATTTAAATTTATATTTTGGTTTTCAATTTTATTTTTTTTTATTAACTTGAGTATTTCTTATATACATTTCGAGTGTTACTCCCTTTCCCGGTTTCCTGGCAAATATCCCCCTCCCCCTCCCCTTCGTTATGGGTGTTCCCCTCCCCTTCCCCCCCCCCTTGTCGCCCTCCCCCCACCAGTCTAGTTCACTGGGGGTTCAGTCTTAGCAGGACCCAGGGCTTCCCCTTCCACTGGTGCTCTTACTAGGATATTCATTGCTACCTATGGGGTCAGAGTCCAGGGTCAGTCCATGTATAGTCTTTAGGTAGTGGCTTAGTCCCTGGAAGCTCTGGTTGCTTGGCATTGTTGTACATATGGGGTCTCGAGCCCCTTCAAGCTCTTCCAGTTCTTTCTCTGATTCCTTCAACGGGGGTCCTATTCTCAGTTCAGTGGTTTGCTGCTGGCATTCGCCTCTGTGTTTGCTGTATTCTGGCTGTGTCTCTGAGATCAATATCTGGCTCCTGTGGGCCTGCACTTCTTTGCTTCAAATTATAGCCTTGATAAAGATTATTTGCATAACAGTTAAACATGCTGGGTTGGGGATTCAGCTCAATGGTAGAGCACTTGCCTAGCAAGCACAACGCCCTGGGTTTGGTCCCCAGCTCTGAAAACAAAACAAAACAAAACAAAACAAAACAAACAAAACAAAACAAAAACAGTTCAACATGCTGTTTGCTGTCACTACTTTTGATTAAGGGAAGGTTTTCTGTAATTAAAATCAAGAAATGTGTAATGGATTACTTCATTTCTTGTCTATATTTTATAGTTATATTTTTATTGATAAATTTAGAGTTTTAACTAATGCCTGGAAGGAGAAAATCATATTAGAACACCTCAAGCATACCAGTTGCAGACAGGAAGAAACAGGATCCCTAGGTCCTTTTTTCAGGATACAGAAGACATTTGGAAGGCCCATTGCTGAAGAAGCACAAATGTGGGACAGTGTATCGCAAGCGGCTTGTTTTCTTCCACTCCCATTACCAACTGAGAAAATTGCCATCAGTAGGTGCACGACATGCATCTGTTAAGTTAAGGAAGCACACGTTCCTCTGTCCTCACTCACTCATGGAAAGTTTCCTTCCCAAGGCTATAGAGTTGCTTCACATCCAGGGACATCTTGACTGTTTGTGTCTTCTCTTCATATCCCGCTAGAACAATGACTTAGAAGATATTGGCTTCTAGTCATGAAAAGCTGGCCAACCAATACTTTTGGCTGATATGTGATAGAGCTGCCTGTATGATAATTCCATGGTTTTATATAGTTTCCTGAAATATAAAATCTTAATTGCAGTCAATATCGAACACATGATTCCTGAAAGATCATGACACTGAACTGTGATACACTGAAGTTGGATCTTACCAGCCTGTTACATTCAAGCAGTCGTATTATATTTCCTATAATAGATATCTGTTATAAAATATTGTTCTGTCAACAGGCAAGATGGACTGGTTTGTCGTTCTGCTAGATCCTACCTCCTTCTACACACATGCACACAGCTCCCAAAAATCCAAAGTGAGGATCCATATAGTTAAGGACATTATGCCTTGTACATAACTAGTTTTTAATTTTCAAACAAGCAATGAGATTGGATCGTAGCATGAAGGATCTCAAACTTCTGAGTTTATTTTTGCACCTAAGAACTACCCGGTGGCATGCCTTAACTGCCACAATAAAGAATGGGGGCCTTGAATAACTTACTTAAAAGTCCTTGGCAGTGGGGAATGTTATAAATTAAAATGAATACCTAGAATGATCGTTGGAAGTCAGAGCTATGCTATGCACTGAGCCTCTGTATAATGTGCTCTGTGTGGCTGGCATTGCTAAACAGACAAGCTGTCAGATTCTGTACTCGCTGAATATTCTGGGGTTCTTTCTCTGTCAACCAAGGTAGAGGACATGGCAGTAGTCAAACCTCGAGGTGACAAAACCTGAAGTAATGTAGTAAGTCTTGTATTTTGGAGGGTGATTTACAAGTGTAGGGAGTGAGGCGAAGTTCCCGCAGAGCACCTGTACCATAATCCAAATGCAACTTTGGACTGAGAACATCACTATTAAGTGAAAGGCACATTCTCTCAGGATAGGAGCCCTATAGAGTGAAACCAGACCTCAGAATACAAAAGCAAGATCTCTGGAAAGGGCCACCTTAACTATTTCTACATAAATCAAGAAAAAAATATCAACTATAGTTGTGACAATTTAGTGGGAGAAAAGAACGCTGTATTGTTACATTCAACAAGGAATGTTACTCCTGTTTTATTAGTAGACTACACAAGGACATTTCGAAAAAGGATGTGCTTTGTTTATTTCCAAGACATCTGCATTCTTTGTTACTTAATATTAAAAATAAAGGTATTTGGATTCATTTTTACAAATGCTTTTTGTAAGAAAGAGCTTATAACTGTTAGCTTGAAATATGATTTTTTTTTTTTTTTGGCAAGGACTTATGAATTATGGCTATTTGGTGCCACCTAGTGGTACACATATTTTTAAATTAGTTTGTATTTTCCCTGCTGTTGGAAAATTAAAGGAGTATAATTAGAAAGTAACTGAAATATCAAGCAAAAGAGATGAAAATTAAGTCAAAACCCTTTCCACACAAGCAGATGTTGGCAGAATTGTCTTCTTTCCTCCACAGTGAGAAAGAATCTGTTCTGTGGCAATGCTCTAGAACTAAAAAGTTTAGAGACTGGCAGGGTATCATTCTATGCTGTTCTTATTTTTGTTCTTGGTTGGTTTCTGAAGTCAAAGATAGATAAATATTACGAAAACCTTAGAAATGATATGCCACTTCATAATAAGTATTAATTGTATTATCAGTATGGTAAAGACCACATATCAGTGCCATTGTGCTGGCAACGTGAAAGTAACAAAAGGATTCAGACATAGATATTTCTCTGTTTCTTTTTGACAATTCCAAAGTAAGGTTATTTTTTCCAGAATTTAAAAATAATGAACACTCCAAATTTAGTGTTTTGCTATCTAAGCAGTCTTATCTCTTTCCCCTCTCCTCTCCCTCATCTCTTCTTTCTTTTCCCTCCATCTCTCTCCCTCCCCTTCCTCCTACTATCTCCCTCCCTCCTCTCCCTCTCTCCCTCCCTTCTCTACTCTTCCCTCCCCTTTCTTCTCTCCATCCCTTCCCTTTCTTCTTTCCTTCCACCCCCCTCTTCCTCCCTCCATAGTTCCTTCCTGCCTGTATTCTCCTTTTCCTTGGAATCTGTCCCACTGGCCACTTTTAGAAGCAATATGATGACAGTGGTCAATTCCTCGACTTACTGGAGTGAGTCGTCAGGTGATGAGTAACCAATCTACTATGTGTGTGGTGTGAGTCAGAGAGCATACATGTCGAGCGACACGGTGTGTAGAATATGAAAGAAAGGAGGAATCTTAAGACTTGAGTTTCTGCTCTTTTGTCTGTGAGCAGGATTTTTACTTTTTTCCCCCTTAATTTGATACTACTCCCAAACGGCTTTCAGTTCTTCTTCTGTGTTATCCACTTTCCAAAAATACCTTAAATCCTGTCTTGCATCTCCACTGAGGTGTTTCAGTGGTGTGTGTGTGTGTGTGTGTGTGTGTGTGTGTGTGTGTGTGTGTGTGTGTGTGTAGAAGAAATAAACCAGGAAGGAGACTTTCTCTTGTCTATAAAAACACTAATATTGAGTAGTGCAGAAGAGATCATTATTTACAACACAGGAGAGTAATACAGTGGGAGGTGGGGGTGTTAAGTTCTGCTTCCAAAAAGTGCCGCTGAGCAGGAATGGTGTTAGAATGGCCACACCTCACGAGAAAAGAGTGAAGCTTTATTTAGGCAAGGAAACATACATGTCTCAGTTGTAATTCAAAGTGGGCAGCATAGAGTATAGGGTATGTGGGAGAGAACAGTCAGACACTAAGGTCTGTTCTAATGTCCAAAGCATTAGACAGAATCCTTTACTCCAAACTATTATGGGTTAAACCTGCAAACCAACAACAGCACCCAGGTACGATTCAGGCAAGAGAACTGGCTAGTCTTCTAAGGGTAAGAAGAATGTAGCTTAGGAACTAGATGTGAGTTGCCACAGAACAGAAAATTTTTTAAACATCAGTGCATGAGTTGAGAGAGCATTGTGGCTCTGAAACACAACAGGTCTCATTGCTACTTCAACTTATCAATTTTTAAATTAATTTTACACACACTTTATGGATACCTACTAAACACAAAACTATAGTTTATCTCACGGACCCAATTAAAAAAATATAGATATGCCCTTTCCTCAGAGTTGGACCTTGGGATAAATTTTAGAAGAGAAGTACCCTTTGTTTGAACCAACACACACTGGAGTAGCCATTAAAAATTACTCTGTGCTCTAGTCTTTGCGGTTTAAATCTTTTTTCGAGAATTCTGCAATTTTTTGGAGATCTTTTTCTATAGGAGAGAGACAGCTATTTTCTTTATGCCTACTTTATAAACACCGTAGGAAGATGTATGGAAACACCACTGCTAAAGATAACTGTCATATTGGCAACAGTTCACAAAATACCTATTGATTTCCTGGAGTAAGGAAATCAAACACCCTGTTTATGGGAGAGCAACTGTAGTGGTAGGTCATAGTCCTACCACGTGGTACTTAGATGATTCACATTATCATACCTATGGTTTCTGACTCAGACTTGGTCTCTAGTTCCTAATTGTCTACTTGTTTCTCCTGAAAGCTCCAGCTTTCCAGACATTGGCATTAAGGGTGCTATCCTTGGTGTCCACTTGTTCCTCTTCCTTATACAAGTGTTGGCTTCTGATGGACTTCTACTTTGCTTATGTCATCTGCTGGACCATTTAGGGTTTCTGAGCAAGCCATTGGCTTCAATATCAGACATCTGTGCTCATGCCTCATTGGTGAAGAAGCACAGAGAAAGATGCCTGGTGGGTCAAATTGATTTAGAAGCTTTGTAAAAATTAGTAGGGTCAATTGAGCAATCTTGTATATGGAGTAACCCATAACTGTTCTTACAAAGGTAAGGCTGTCCCATGCAGCTCTCACTAGGATCCGTTCCATTTCTGGGGAGTTCTAATGCATTTTCTTAGGACCCTGAGGCTTCAAGGGAAACTTTAGTCAATCACAGATATGGGGAGAAGACCTGCTTTAGGAAAAGGACTTAAACCTTTAATCTATGGCTCACTAGTTATTTCTCTATTTAGTCTTTGTGAGTTTAGGATTTATCAGTCAAAACCATAATTTCTTCATGAACTCGTTAATATCAGATGAGATAATGCATCAGAGCAGGCACCTCTGGTGCGTGGAATCTCAGTGTCCATTTTCTTGCTTTTACCACATCTAGGCATTGATGGACAGTTTATGGGTGGGTCCATATAAAATCATAAAGTCTTAGCCTGTTAAAAAAATTGAGTCTAACCTTCTTAGTGAGTTCTTTTGAAATACTCATATTAAATTGTTATTTCATAGGCAACCTGACATCGTTTGGGCCTTCTATCTGCATCTCCTCTCTTGCATTTTTTACCTCTCTTCATCCCTCCCCTTTTCTTTCTCTTCTCTCTCCTCCTTTTTCTAGTCTCCATTCTTCCCTTCCTCATTACTTCCTCACTTCAAACTCTCTCTCCATTCTCCGTATTCTGCCTCTCCTCCCCTTCCTCTTCCCTTGCCTTACTCACTCCCATCGTTTCTTTGTCTGTATTGTTTCTGTAACACACAACTCAGGCTGAGTCAAATGTTGAGTGCATTTTTAAATATACCTTTTAGAACAGCATATATTCTATAGCTATACAATTTCAACAGTCCTTCTTTAAGTTTCAAAGCTAAATGATCAATGACTGAAATAGTCCACAGGCAAAGACACTTACTTCTCAATTCTAGCAATATTTTTGGATTCTCATAACCTGAAACCCAAGAAAAGGTGGGAATTCTACAGAGTCATCCTCTAACCTCCAGAAGGGCACCTGTACTCTGACATGTGGACCTTCCCCTCATATCATAACACTGTAATAATAAAAGTAGAGCAGAAAGTCAGGCATTCTTTAAGTTGTGATCTTGTTGTGGTTAAGAGTCTACAGAGGAACAATCTATAAATGTATATATATATGTGTATATATATATATATGATTACCTGTGCTACTATTTTTAGAAATATTATTTTAAACATTTATTACATTCCTACACACAACTTCACAGATACTCTTTCCTGGTCTTGGGTCTCATATTATTTTAAAAACATAGTTATATGAGATGGTAGTCTCATCTTGTTATGAAAAAGCACTTCTGTGCTTGCTTCCCTGCCTGCACTCCATACACACAAATGCACAGCTCTGAAACCTGCCCTGAGCTGTTTGTTTTCTGGGGCAACAGAGCAAGGCCTGAACTTAAATCTTCCACCTGTTACCCTCCCCTCCCCTCCACACCTTTTCTATCAACTCTCCTCTTTTTAATATAACTACCATGCATCGTATCATTAAGATCATTAACTCCTGAATGCATTCCTGTTAATTTTCTAATTGAAGGGAGTTTTCTGGAAGTGAGCATAACATTCAGGTATAATATGAGAAATGCATAATATACTCTATTACTTTCCTTGATTAAGTCATTATACATTTATCAAACCAAAACATAATACTGAAATATGCATGCATTTCAGCTAATTTTAAAACAATCTTTTATATTTCCATTATGAGTATAACATGTTCACTGTAGGGTATTTGATGAGTGCACACAAAGATGTAGAAATTATACAGATACTAAAAGGATATCACTTACATTATTTTCGCACCTATATAAATATTTTGTGCGATTTCTGGAACGGTTAAGATTTTGTTTTATTCTTTTTTTCTAATATTCACTTTATGACTTGCCATATGAGTATGACTTAAGTAAAATGTATTAGAGAAGTTGAACAAAACATGTATGTATGGTTTTATTAAATGATGGAATCTGTAAACCATTACATTCTGAGTTTATTGCATTCTGTAGTGATTTTCATAAGGATGTCCTGCACAGGATCCAATATTTGAGCCCTTGGTCTCTAGTTGGTTTCAGTGTTTTGAAGGCTTAGTAGTTGTGGTTTTGTTACAGGAAACATGCTACTTGAAATGCGATTTGAGTGTATATAGTCTCATTCCAATCCCAGCTAGCTTTTAAAATTTTTTTCTTGCATTTGAAGATATGCAGTCTCAGCTTTCTGTTCTTGTTTCCATGCCTGCTCTTTGCTACTGCGTCTTCCAGTTATAGTGGACTCAACCCCCTGGGAAAGTAAGCACAAATAAATGCTTCCTTTTCTGAGTTACTTCTGTCTTGGTTTTGTATACCACAACAGAAAATCAAGTAGAGACCTTAGTTTATTCTTGTACAACTAGAGTGATTTTATATTTTCAAAACACCTGATGCATATTTCTGTATGCCATGACAGACTGCAAAAACATTAGAATATAAATTTTTACAGATTCCATTATGTACTAAAAGTAATACAAACATGCATAGATAAGCGTTTTATTCAAGTACTCAAATCCATTTTAATTAAGTCATACTATTTTTGAAAAATGTATTTTGTGAATATTTTGAAATAAAGCTAAGGTTTAATGATGTGAATAGTTTAAAAGAAACATTTCTTCCTTGAGTTTCTGTCAAGTATTTGAATTCATATTTAGATTTTGACTTATTATTATTCAACTTCTGGCTACTGTAGATGTTAAAATATACTTTTGCAGCAGCAAGACTTAAGTGGACTGCACGAGTAGTACAGGATTCTGTATCTGCACCATTCTTCTAATACCTTTAACTTCAGGACACCAAACACTCTTTCTGGTCAGATTAAATGGGGTTCCATTTTTTCCTTCTGGTATTTTCTGAAAAATTAAATTGTCAGCAAAGTAAGAATATTAATTGGTATGGCTAGAGAAATCTCATTGGCTAAGAACTACAAAGGACTTGGGTTAGATTCCCAAGACTCACATAGAATTATCATAAAAGGATGAGAAAATTTAAATGAGTTCTTATAAATTTTGGTCTTCACTTAAAAATTGAAAATTCACTTATCAATTTAAATATAGCATAACTGTTCTATAAGTCATGTGTATTATCTTTCTAAACTATTAGTAAATAGACTTTAATAAGAGATATTGGTAGAGAAAATATAGGCAAGTCATTTATTTGTCTGTGTGTTTTACTTTTCAACAAGATATTGGTTTGTAGCTTCAGACTTTCTAATTAGATCCAAGCTGTCCTCAAATTGCTCCATCCTCAGCCTCCCAAGTCCTGGGTTTACAGACATGCCCAGCCATGCTGAGTTTCTTGAGTTTTCACAATTTTCCAACTTCAGCAAGTTATTGTCAGAAACAGCAGTAAGTACCGTATAGAATCAGTCTTACAACATCACATCTTCCTATCGAGAAGGTCAGGATCCACTGTTCTGCAGTAAATTCTGTTGTCGTTTTGTATTGTTCTTTAGCTTGATTCTTTTCCCTTGCATTTTTTTCACTGTTCAAAAAGGTCCCAATAATCATTATTTTTTATTGCTTGTTTCATTTTATTTATTTCAATCTGTTTAAAGAAATAAGTGCTCTCTAGTCAATGACACACAATGAGATTTTGTTTCACAGGTACAATTTTTTACTTCATGCTTTGTCACTATTAACAAACACAATATCAGCAGGAGAAGCCTTGGTTCATATGATCTTAAATGAGGCAAGTACTCTGCTTTTCAGATAATTGTATTGTTTTTCACATTCTTTGAGTTCCTGGATGCTAATTGTCATGATGGACTGCATAGACCGAGTGCAGAGGCCTCTCCTCTGCTATTTTCAATTGTTTCATTAATCTCTCCCAGAATCTCCAAACCCTCCTTGGTTTGGAAGTACTCATATGTATGCCTTGATCAAACTCTCTTTGACTCTTCCTTCAGAGCAATGCAGACATTTGGAGGTTCTGCACTTCTCCCCATGTGTGGTTCACCTACATATTCTAATTTTCCCGCTGTTGCCAGCTTGAGTATCTTTTGGACATGACATTGTAATTAATGATTTATATGAGTTTTAATTAATTATTGCATTAGCTAAAACACTGGTTAAAAGTGACGGGGAATGGTTTTTACTGGGAGTCCCAAACCCGCGGATCCCGGCCCGCAGCAGCTCTCTGCTCCCAAACCCCGTGGGAGAGAGATCTCACCGCCTGGACAGGTGGGCACTCCTGAGGCTGCAGAGCGGAAGAGACCACCGACACTGCCCACCACTGCCCACATCCCTGGTCCAAGAGGAAAATGTATAAGGCCTCTGGTTTCCCGTAGAGGAGGGCCCAAGAGCAGCAGGACCGCTGTGTCTGAGACACCACCAGAACCTGAAGAGATCTACCTGATAAACAGTTCTCTGCACCTAAATCCCGTGGGAGGGAGAGCTAAACCTTCAGAGAGGCAGACACAACTGGGAAACCAGAAGAGACTGCACTCTGCACACATCTCTGACTCCAAAGGAAAACACCAAAAGCCATCTGGAACCCTGGTGCAGGGAAGCTCCCTGAAAGGGCGGCGCAGATATTCCTGGTTGCTGCCGCCGCGGAGAGCTCGTAGGCAGTACCCCACGAGCAAACTTGAGCCTCGGGACCACAGGTAAGACCAACTTTTCTGCTGCAAGAGACCTGCATGGTGAACTCCAGACACAGGCCCACAGGAACAGCTGAAGACCTGTAGATAGGAAAAACTACACGCCCGAAAGCAGAACACTCTGTCCCCATAACTGGCTGAAAGAGAACAGGAAAACAGGTCTACAGCACTCCTGACACACAGGCTTATAGGACAGTCTAGCCAGTGTCAGAAATAGCAGAACAAAGTAACACTAGAGATAATCTGATGGCGAGAGGCAAGCGCAGGAACCCAAGCAACAGAAACCAAGACTACATGGCATCATTGGGGCCCAATTCTCCCACCAAAACAAACACGGAATATCCAAACACCAGAAAAGAAAGATCTAGTTTCCAAATCATATTTGATCATGATGCTGGAAGACTTCAAGAAAGACCTGAAGAACTCCCTTAGAAAAACACAGGAAAACATTAATAAACAAGTAGAAGCCTACAAAGAGGAATCACAAAAATCCCTGAAAGAATTCCAGGAAAACATAAATAAACAAGTAGAAGCCCATAGAGAGGAGTCACAAAAATCCCTGAAAGAATTCCAGGAAAACACAATCAAACAGTTGAAGGAATTAAAAATGGAAATAGAAGCAATCAAGAAAGAACACATGGAAACAACCCTGGATATAGAAAACCAAAAGAAGAGACAAGGAGCTGTAGATACAAGCTTCACCAACAGAATACAAGAGATGGAAGAGAGAATCTCAGGAGCAGAAGATTCCATAGAAATCATTGACTCAACTGTCAAAGATAATGTAGAGCGGAAAAGGCTACTGGTCCAAAACATACAGGAAATCCAGGACTTAATGAGAAGATCAAACCTAAGGATAATAGGTATAGAAGAGAGTGAAGACTCCCAGCTCACAGGACCAGTAAATATCTTCAACAAAATCATAGAAGAAAACTTCCCTAACCTAAAAAAAGAGATACCCATAGGCATACAAGAAGCCTACAGAACTCCAAATAGATTGGACCAGAAAAGAAACACCTCTCGTCACATAATAGTCAAAACACCAAACGCACAAAATAAAGAGAGTATATTAAAAGCAGTAAGGGAAAAAGGTCAAGTAACATATAAAGGCAGACCTATCAGAATCACACCAGGCTTTTCACCAGAAACTATGAAAGCCAGAAGATCCTGGACAGATGTCATACAGACCCTAAGAGAACACAAATGCCAGCCCAGGTTACTGTATCCTGTAAAACTCTCAATTAACATAGATGAAGAAACCAAGATATTCCATGACAAAACCAAATTTACACAATATCTTTCTACAAATCCAGCACTACAAAGGATAATAAATGGTAAAGCCCAACATAAGGAGGCAAGCTATACCCTAGAAGAAGCAAGAAACTAATCGTCTTGGCAACAAAACAAAGAGAAGAAAAGCACACAAACATAACCTCATATCCAAATATGAATATAACAGGAAGCAATAATCACTATTCCTTAATATCTCTCAACATCAATGGCCTCAACTCCCCAATAAAAAGACATAGATTAACAAACTGGATATGCAACGAGGACCCTGCATTCTGCTGCCTACAGGAAACACCCCTCAGAGACAAAGACAGACACTACCTCAGAGTGAAAGGCTGGAAAACAACTTTCCAAGCAAATGGTCAGAAGAAGCAAGCTGGAGTAGCCATTCTAATTTCAAATAAAATCAATTTTAAACTAAAAGTCATCAAAAAAGATAAGGAAGGACACTTCATATTCATCAAAAAAAAATCCACCAAGATGAACTCTCAATCCTAAATATCTATGCCCCAAATACAAGGGCACCTACATACGTAAAAGAAACCTTACTAAAACTCAAAACACACATTGCACCTCACACAGTAATAGTAGGAGATTTCAACACCCCACTCTCATCAATGGACAGATCATGGAAACAGAAATTAAACAGAGACATAGACAGACTAAGAGAAGTCATGAGCCAAATGGACTTAACAGATATTTATAGAACATTCTATCCTAAAGTAAAAGGATATACCTTCTTCTCAGCTCCTCATGGTACTTTCTCCAAAATTGACAATATAGTTGGTCAAAAAACAGGCCTCAACAGGTACAGAAAGATAGAAATAATCCCATGCGTGCTATCGGACCACCACGGCCTAAAACTGGTCTTCAATAACAATCAAGGAAGAATGCCCACATATACTTGGAAATTGAACAATGCTCTACTCAATGATAACCTGGTCAAGGAAGAAATAAAGAAAGAAATTAAAAACTTTTTAGAATTTAATGAAAATGAAGGTACAACATACCCAAACTTATGGGACACAATGAAAGCTGTGCTAAGAGGAAAACTCATAGCACTGAGTGCCTGCACAAAGAAACAGGAAAGAGCATATGTCAGCAGCTTGACAGCACACCTAAAAGCTTAGAACAAAAAGAATCAAATACACCCAGGAGGAGTAGAAGGCAGGAAATAATCAACCCAGAGCTGAAATCAACCAAGTAGAAACAAAAAGGACCATAGAAAGAATCAACAGAACCAAAAGTTGGTTCTTTGAGAAAATCAACAAGATAGATAAACCCTTGGCCAGACTAACGAGAGGACACAGAGAGTGTGTCCAAATTAACAAAATCAGAAATGAAAAGGAAGACATAACTACAGATTGAGAGGAAATTCAAAAATCATCAGATCTTACTATAAAAGCGTATATTCAACAAAACTTGAAAATCTGCAGGAAATGGACAATTTCCTAGACAGATACCAGGTACCACAGTTAAATCAGGAACAGATAAACCAGTTAAACAACCCCATAACTCCTAAGGAAATAGAAGCAGTCATTAAAGGTCTCCCAACCAAAAAGAGCCCAGGTCCAGACTGGTTCAGTGCAGAATTCTATCAGACCTTCATAGAAGACCTCATACCAATATTATCCAAACTATTCCACAAAATTGAAACAGATGGAGCACTACCGAATTCCTTCTATGAAGCCACAATTACTCTTATACCTAAACCACCCAAAGACCCAACAAAGAAAGAGAACTTCAGACCAATTTCCCTTATGAATATCAACGCAAAAATACTCAGTACAATTCTGGCAAACCGAATCCAAGAGCACATCAAAACAATCATCCACCATGATCAAGTAGGCTTCATCCCAGGCATGCAGGGATGGTTTAATGTATGGAAAACCATCAATGTGATCCACTATATAAATAAACTGAAAGAACAAAACCAAATGATCATTTCATTAGATGCTGAGAAAGCATTTGACAAAATTCAACACCCCTTCATGATAAAAGTCCTGGAAAGAATAGGAATTCAAGGCCCATACCTAAACATAGTAAAAGCCATATACAGCAAACCAGTTGCTAACATTAAACTAAACGGAGTGAAACTTGAAGCAATCCCACTAAAATCAGGGACTAGACAAATCTGCCCACTGTCTTCTTACTTATTCAGTACAGTTCTTGAAGTTCTAGCCAGAGCAATCAGACAACAAAAGGAGGTCAAGGGGATACAGATCGGAAAAGAAGAAGTCAAAATATCACTATTTGCAGATGATATGATAGTATATTTAAGTGATCCCAAAAGTTCCACCAGAGAACTACTAAAGCTGATAAACAACTTCAGCAAAGTGGCTGGGTATAAAATTAACTCAAATAAATCAGTTGCCTTCCTCTACACTAAAGAGAAACAAGCCGAGATAGAAATTAGGGAAACGACACCCTTCATAATAGATCCAAACAATATAAAGTACCTCGGTGTGACTTTAACCAAGCAAGTAAACGATTTGTACAATAAGAACTTCAGGACTCTGAAGAAAGAAATTGAAGAAGACCTCAGAAGATGGAAAGATCTCCCATGCTCATGGATTGGCAGGATTAATATAGTAAAAATGGCCATTTTACCAAAAGCAATCTACAGATTCAATGCAATCCCCATCAAAATACCAATCCAATTCTTCAAAGAGTTAGACAGAACAATTTGCAAATTCATCTGGAATAACAAAAAAACCAGGATAGCTAAAACTATCCTCAACAATAAAAGGACTTCAGGGGGAATCACTATCCCTGAACTCAAGCAGTCTTACAGAGCAATAGTGATAAAAACTGCATGGTATTGGTACAGAGACAGACAGATAGACCAATGGAACAGAATTGAAGACCCAGAAATGAACCCACACACCCATGGTCACTTGATTTTTGACAAAGGAGCCAAAACCATCCAATGGAAAAAAGATAGCATTTTCAGCAAATGGTGCTGGTTCAACTGGAGGTCAACATGTAGAAGAATGCAGATCGATCCATGCTTATCACCCTGTACAAAGCTTAAGTCCAAGTGGATCAAGGACCTCCACATCAAACCAGATACACTCAAACTAATAGAAGAAAAACTAGGGAAGCATCTGGAACACATGGGCACTGGAAAAAATTTCCTGAACAAAACACCAATGGCTTATGCTCTAAGATCAAGAATCGACAAATGAGGGGCTGGGGATTTAGCTCAGTGGTTAGAGTGCTTACCTAGGAAGCGCAAGGCCCTGGGTTCGGTCCCCAGCTCCGAAAAAAAGAACCAAAAAAAAAAAAAAAAAAAAAGAATCGACAAATGGGATCGCATAAAACTGCAAAGCTTCTGTAAGGCAAAAAACAAAAAACACTGTGGTTAGGACAAAACGGCAACCAACAGATTGGGAAAAGATCTTTACCAATCCTACAACAGATAGAGGGCTTATATCCAAATTATACAAAGAACTCAAGAAGTTAGACCGCACGGAGACAAATAACCCTATTAAAAAATGGGGTTCAGAGCTAAACAAAGAATTCACAGCTGAGGAATGCCGAATGGCTGAGAAATACCTAAAGAAATGTTCAACATCTTTAGTCATAAGGAAAATGCAAATCAAAACAACTCTGAGATTTCACCTCACACCAGTGGAATGGCTAAGATCAAAAACTCAGATGACAGCAGATGCTGGCAAGGATGCGGAGAAAGAGGAACACTCCTCCATTGATGGTGGGATTGCAGACTGGTACAACCATCCTGGAAATCAGTCTGGAAGTTCCTCAGAAAATTGGACATTGAACTGCCTGAGGATCCAGCTATACCTCTCTTGGGCATATACCCAAAAGATGCCCCAACATATAAAAAAGACACGTGCTCCACTATGTTCATCGCAGCCTTATTTATAATAGCTAGAAGCTGGAAAGAACCCAGATGCCCTTCAACAGAGGAATGGATACAGAAAATGTGGTACATCTACACAATGGAATATTACTCAGCTATCAAAAACAATGACTTTTTGAAATTCGTAGGCAAATGGTTGGAATTGGAAAATATTATCCTGAGTGAGGCAACCCAATCACAGAAAAACACACATGGTATGCACTCATTGATAAGTGGCTATTAGCCCAAATTCTTGAATTACCCTAGATGCCTAGAACAAATGAAACTCAGGACGGATGATCAAAATGTGAATGCTTCACTCCTTCTTTAACAAGAATACCCTTGGCAGGGAATAGTGAGGCAAAGATTAAAACAGACACAGAAAGAACACCCATTCAGAGCCTTCCCCACATGGCCCATGCGTATACAGTCATCCAATTAGACAAGATGGATGAAGCAAAGAAGTGCAGACCGACAGGAGCCGGATGTAGATCGCTCCTGGGAGACCCAGCCAGAATACAGCAAATACAGAGGCGAATGCCAGCAGCAAACCACTGAACTGAGAATTGGACCCCCGTTGAAGGAATCAGAGAAAGAACTGGAAGAGCTTGAAGGGGTTCGAGACCCCATATGTACAACAATGCCAAGCAACCAGAGCTTCCAGGGACTAAGCCACTAACTAAAGACTACACATGGACTGACCCTGGACTCTGACCTCATAGGTAGCAATGAATATCCTAGTAAGAGCACCAGTGGAAGGGGAAGCCCTGGGTCCTGCTAAGACTGAACCCCCAGTGAACTAGACTGTTGGGGGGAGGGTGGCAATGGGGGGAGGATGGGGAGGGGAACACCCATAAGGAAGGGGATGGGGGAGGGGGATGTTTGCCCGGAAACCGGGAAAGGGAATAACACTCGAAATGTATATAAGAAATACTCAAGTTAATAAAAAAAATGTTAAGGAAGGAAAAAAAAGTGATGGGGAACAATAACGGGTTCGGCGTCAACAAAACAGGAGTTTATTGAGGGAGGAGATTTTTCTCCTGACCCCCAAAGACAGGGAAGGGCTATAATTCAATGAAGAACTCAAAGCTCCTGGCTTTGCTTATTTCTTTTTGTGGCTGCTTTGTTCTTCTAGTGCTCTTTGCTCCTCTTCCTCTTCCCCTTTATTTGTTCTGTTTGGTGCCTTTCGTTCACATGACAGACTTCTTTCTTTTTTTCTTTTTCTTTTTTTTTTTTTTGGTTCTTTTTTTTGGATCTGGGGACTGAACCCAGGGCATTGTGCTTCCTAGGTAAGCGCTCTACCACTGAGCTAAATCCCCAGCCCTGACAGACTCCTTTCTTTCTTTTTTTTTTTTTTTTTTCTAATCCACAGTTGATACCCTGGCAGCAAACTTCAGTCTACCAGTCAGATATCAAAAGTCCTTCATCCACTCTCCTGTTCCCAGTGACGCTGCATTTCCAGATCTAATGCTGTAATTCCATATCTCTCCCCTCTCACTGCTCTCATGTGATAAATAGCCCAGTCTAGAAAGCTCATCTAAGATAAACCTTCAAATCTGCAGTTTCGTCTCATTTCTATTCGCTGCTATCATTTCCTTCAAGAATGATGTAATTTACTTTACAATATAATCTTCATGTATATATATATGTACATATATATAACATAAACATAAACATTTAGCACATGAATCATAATTTATAATAACTAATCAGCAGCATCTACAGCCAATATAACCCAACCTCTTGCTGCTTTCCTCCACACACCTTTCTGTCTCTGTGCAGAACAACTGCACCCTGGATCATTCTCAGGTCAAGTTTTTAAGTTTAAATGGCACACATGTACTTGCCCATAAGTGTAATTAAATTGTTTTGTAGCTCACGTTACTTCTCCTCATGTGTACATTCTTCTGCTACTAATATTTTATTCTAAAAATCACCCTTTTGGGTATGTTTATCTGACAAAGATGTATTCCTCTTGTCAAGGAGAAAAATTCTCTCACAGAATAGAAGGCAAAATATGTTTTCTACTCCATGTGAGCTCATATGGCTTGAATGTTTCTATAAACATTTTAGAAGTTGGTTTGTAGCTGGACAAGGAGCAGGCTCTCCAGGTCATCGTATTAGGTATGGAATGACTTGGGCAGAGGGTTTGTGAATGTTGAAATGATAATGAAAATTATTCTATAAAATACTTCTGTCAAATTAATAACATTAATTTGCAAAACCAGAATGCAGAATTTACATTAACTTATACATTTTTAGATTTATGAATTTTTCTCAGTCTTTTGGTTTAAATACTTTATCACTGAGATCTGTTTACAGGCTTTATAGTCTTTTCACAAACCGGGAAAGGGAATAACAATCGAAATGTAAATAAGAAATACCCAAGTTAATAAAGATGAAAAAAATAGATTTCCATATGAGAGAGGGCCCTTTTCCTTCTGTTAAGGACATCTTTTTTGGGCTATTTTGCAAGTGGGTTGTTCTCTGTACCCCCTGTATGGAGATTTCCCCTTTTGTATTAATTTCCTTTTGGTGTTAGGAGGTTATTCACTACTCTAAGAATATAAATATGCAACCTAATATTTTGTCTTACAGATTATAAGTCTTTTATATTATATTTATCCATGCAATATAAATTAATTTTCTTTTTTTGTGTAAGACAAGAATTCAAATTAACTATACAACCAGTTGTTCCAGTAATGCTTCATAATATTGCTGCGACGTTTTCCAATGGTGTCTGTCACTTGTTTGCTTTTTTTACTTTGCTGACAAAATTGTCTGTCCTGGTATCTTTTTATTGTAGCTTTACACTAAGCTTTAATATCTGGAATATTTCTGTTTTAAAGAAATGTTGCTTATTCTTATAATTTTGGTGTTAATTTTAGAATCATCATGATAAGTTTCACAGAATACTGTTTTTGTCTTTAATCTCACTGGAATAGTAAAGGCTTCAGAGGCATATTTGACAGCATTTCAATGGGTCATCTTGAAGGTACTGTTTCTTCCTTTCTCTTAACATGATGCAGAATTCCATTTGGTCAGGCCTAGCCTTTCTCGTTGATATTATTAGATTTTCTTCACACAGACATCATGTGGATTTGAACGTCTGTAGGTTATAGGTTCCCTAAGTAGCTGAAGTTAAAGCCAGGATTCTTATGCTTGTGATGTTGAGCATCAGCATGGCAGAGCCACCCTGTGCACTTGTGATACTTTAGTAGTTTCTTTAATGCTTTCTTAATCCCATACATTGATTATTTACATTGTCTCTATATTATAATGATTGAATGCCAAAATGCCCTATTTATAGGCACTGGGGTATATGTGTGTTTTTGAGTAATAAATAATATTTATATAATGAATTCTGAGAAGAAATTCTATGGTGGTAAGCACACAAATAGAAATTTGAGGTGGTGTTTTGATGCTTGTTTATTGTGATTCTGTACAATTTATACAGCTTATTATCTGGTGTTCTTTGGTAAGATCATACTGATTTAAGCATTCATATATTGTACATTAGAATTACATGCAATACAGTGTTCAATATGATGTTCATTTTATTTGATGATCCTCTTCAAGAATAGTAAACAATTTCGATCCCGGTTGTCGAAGTTAGGGTTTTACTGCTGTGAACAGACACCATGACCAATGCAAGTCTTATAAGGACAACATTTAATTGGGGTTAAATGTTCAGTCCATTATCATCAGTGTGGGAGCATGGCAGCATCCAGGTAAGCATGGTGTAGGCAGAGCTGATATTTCTATATCTTTATTTGAAGTCTGCTAGCAGAACACAGGCTTTCAAAGAGCTAGGATGAAGGTTTTAAAGCCCACACCCACAGTTACACACCTATTCCAACAAGGCCACAACTCCTCCGAAACGGCCACCCCAATCATGCTGCTCCCCGGGCCAAGCATATGCAAACCATCACACTGATCAATTTCTCTTCTGGGCACCAACATTACCATAGAGTATCACATGGGATACATCAGACCTTTGGTTCCTGCTTCTCATTTGCTGTCTCCAGATGCTGTGCTCATTGGTTTTTGTCAGCATGACACGTAATTTAATCATATCTGGGATCTCAGATATGAGGAATTGCTTCCATAAGATTCATTCATATGAGGGGTTGGGGATTTAGCTCAGTGGTAGAGCACTTGCCTAGCAAGCTCAAGGCCCTGGGTTCGGTCCCCAGCTCCGAAAAAAAGAAAAAAGAAGAAAAAAAAAGATTGATTCATATGTAAGTGGGCAGGGCATTCTTTTTTATTAATGATGAATGCTAGAGATCCCATCTCCTATAGGTGCTGTGACAAAACCTTCCCTGCAGGTGGTCCTTGGATGTGTAAGCAAACTGAGCAATGCCTAAAGAGCAAGCCAATAAGCAACATTCCTCCATGTCTTCTGCATCAATTCCTGCTCACAGATTTCTCCTTTGCTTGATTTTCTGCCTCCTTCAGTAGACTATGAGCTGTGAAATAAACCCTTTAAACCCTTTCCTCTCCAATTTTCTTTGAGACAAAATTTTACAATACCAATAGAAACCTTAAGAATGTTAATAAAAGCCTTAAATACTTACGGGTAGCTATATTTTTATCTATCATATTCTATTCAATAATTAAATATTTTCATTAAAACATGAGTTTGAAAATGTTCATTTATAAAATAAGATTTAAAAAATAAAGAATTCACATATCTATGTCCCCTTGATTAAGAAACAAACACTACAAATATAGGTTTATGTTTCTTTTGCAAATTTTATACAAACATTAGAAATCTTAATTTCCTTAGTTGACCACAGATTTGTGAGTTATGAACTCACAAGACAGAACATACTAACACATACTGTGCTTGAGTTTTCATTCATCTTTTAAAAACTGTGTCTTCCTATGCTTGACTGAGCATCAACTCAGTCTTCTGGGTATTCTCCTTTAGTGCACTATGTTACATAGTTAATGAGGTCCCTTGTATGAAACTCACTGATTTCATGACCATTTGTCCCCTGCCTTTCCACTTCCTTCTAATTGACCACTAACATTGGGCAGTCTAGAGATAAAATTTGATTAGCCTCTGTTCCTTAACAATTCTAGATATAGAAGAATCCCTTTGGATTGTTTGTTCAGACTTTTAAAAATAAGGGCTAGCCTCACAATTGCTCTTTGGTGACAAAAACAAAACAAATGAATGCTAATATCTGGTTTTTACTTCTAGACATTCACACATAGAAGACCAAACACACTCTCTACCTCCAAGAACTGTTTTTTGTTTGTTTGTTTTTACAAACTATCTCCAGGTGATTCTAATGTGACCATATCTAAAAGATACTGTTCTAAGGTCATATTCTGAGAAGGTAAAGGAGAAGGTATTTATTGCATCAATATTAAGAACCAGTTCCTGTTGCAGTTAGAGTAGCTGCGAGTGTGATTTGGCCCAAAATGACAGCACCAGGAGAAACAGAAAAGTCACTTACTGAGGAGCAAACAAGGCACCAGTACTACTTGTGGTACTACTCGTATGTTGTCACCTTTGATTGATACTATAAATACTATAAATACTTTGATGGGTTCTATAAATTGAAGGATGAGAGAACTGCAGTGAATGGTGTTCTACTTTTCCTCTTTTATATTTCGTGCACGACAAAGCAATACATTATCTAAAGGCAATTTGTTTTGAGGCTCAAATTCTTATATAGAAGGCTATTTGAAATTAATAATAATAATAATAATAATAATAATAATAATAATAATAATAATAATAATAAAAGATCTTGAGTCACAAGCCAACCCTCGGTTTCCCAAAAGAATTAAATGAGTTTGAAAAACATGAGATAAATTCAGGGTGTTTCAATATTTAACAATTTGTGAGTGCATTATCTAGTGATAGCATATCAACAGTTTATTATAAAATAATTTTCAAAGGGACATTCTATTCTACAGGATCCAGTTTTAATAATAATAATAATAATAATAACAACAACAACAATAATAATAATACTAAAGTTTAAAATATTTTTTGTCAATTTCAGATGATGTTGCAATTTCTACAATGATATGCACCTAATAAATAGGGCGTAAAATGAGTGTCTGACCTGAGGGGAAGACGCCAGTTGCCTTGTGTTCTGGTATAAGCCACCATGTAACAAACTACTTCAAAACTCACCACCTTTTCATGTAATCACCAATAGTTCTTTGTGTTTACTAAAGTCATCCTTAAATTACTCATTTTGTACTTTTAGTGAGACATTAGTTGATAACAATAGCAGGAGTCTCTGAGACTACTTCTGGGTAGATGGTTCACCCACATGTTGGCAAGTGTCTCTGCCTGTCAGTTGTAAGCAGAGCATCTTATGCACACCACTGGTCTCTTCATAGGACTTTGGCTTTTTCCATCATAATGTTGACTAATAACAAAGAACACACCACATATGAATGTTTCCAGGGCCAGAGATGGAGACTTGCAGTACCTTAAAGTCCAAGTGTGGATTTCTGATAAGGTCACACTGCTTGATTAAAAAGTCTAGAAAGAAAAAATTTATACTTAACAGTGTTGGATGCTGAATTCAAGAGCAATGGCCTTCTCACAGTAGACGCACCACAGGGTGAGAGATTTTATAAAAGATTCAAGAATTGTGTGTGTGCTCATTTTCATAAAAGAGCTCCTTTACAACTGACCACTTCCATGATGATCACCTTATTTTATTCACAGTTGTAGGGCTCCCATGTCCTACCTGCCATTTCACAGTCTGCCAATACTGTAAGGCGGAGATTAAATTCCTAGAATAAGTTGTTGAGTGTACCTGTCCAAATTATAACAAGAAATATTTATTATCAACATGGGAAACATAACCAAGTACACACTAGCCGTCTTAAAATTTATACTTAGGTTGATTCATAGGATCCCCTTAGGTAAATGTAATAAAACTTTTTAAACATTCTATTTAACTGGAGAAATTCACTAAGATTTGAATTGCATGTGAATTGCAGGGCCATCACTAACCTACATCCTATCACGTAATCAGAAATAAAAGCTAGCTTTCAGTGTTGTATCTTAAACTAGCTTTCAGAGTTGTATTTTGGGATCAATTTTTGTCCATATGGCTTTCAAACAAATGCTTTATTAATTTTTTCATTTGAATAATTTAGAAATTAAAATTTTTAATAACATTAATAGACATATTTGTTGTGGTTTGCCCTGAGGTTATCTGTATTTTGATTCTAATTCCACTGCCCCAAGGACAGCTGCCTAATCACTACTCAGAACTCAGGTGACTTCACCAGAACCACCTCCCCATTGAATTTGTAAAGTACAGGTGAGGGGCAGGTACAGGATAGAAGGAGGCCTGTCATTGGAGGAGAAGGAAGGATGGGCGGGAGAGAAGTTTGAAGGAAGAGGAGGAGACTAGAACAGAAAGGAGGAGACAGGAGAGAGGAGAGGGTGAGAAGCTATGGCAGGTGACATTAAGATTCTGCTCTGTGTATTTACAAGTTGTTATTAATGTTTCTAAGGGATGGATGGTACTGGGCTTTGTATGTTTAAGTGGGCAATTATATCTTATCAATTGGATCTAAGATTATTGTGTTGTGTGTTCTTTTATGTGACAGTTTGAGTGTAGGAAAGTGTGCAGCTGGGATGTGTTTCCACCAAGATATCTAGCAGATATCTTGGGGCACCGTGGTGCAGACCTAGCCGGGGAAAAAGACAAACTATACTTTTTATTTTTTATATTTTACAACAACACATATTTACTATCAAACTTTAAATATTCATAAAAACTGGTTAATTTACAATGAAAAAATTGCCCTGGTACTTGAAGAGAGATATTTAGAAAGTTCATTGGGACATTCTGCTTACTATGATACATTATAATAGTAATTAAAATTTAATATACATCATATCTTTAGCATTTCATATACTGAAGCAACAGATTATTGACCTTCTCTTAGATATAATATACGATTATATTCTAAATATTTAAAAAATAAATGTTTTTAGTTTTATTAAGCCAATTACTGCTCCTGGTCAACTGACTAGGGCTCTGGTATTTTTTTAAATTGATGGGAAGCTATAAAATTCTCACAAATTTATGTTGTGATAAGACTGCATAACAAAGTATGTAAGTGTTTGGCTGGACATTCTCTCTTGACAAGCAGAATAAAATAATGTAACTGAATTCTATGTTCACTTTCCCCCACACTATCTCTATTTTGTTAACCCCTCTCAACAGCTGAAAATGTTGTCTTTTAGCATACTGAGAAGCTGGGAATTGTACTTTGGCTATGACTGTGTCAAGATGATTCTGATATGAAGACAGCATTCATGAAACATAGGCTTATCCCCTGCAGTAGTATTTAGAATAATCTGGGAATTGAGAGTCTACAGGTCAAAAGTCTTTTGCTATATGACAAAAAGAAGGTCATTTTGAGAAAGAAATTGATTTGTGAGGACTATGTGGATCCTGAAGGAATTGGGAAACCCAGTCATAAACTCAGGAAATGAGAGATAGCTTTCACATCCTCTTTTATTCAACAGGTCTATCATATGTCACACAAGCTTCCTGGTTTTGGAAAGTGCTTTCACTGGTAACTCACAGAATTTCAAAACTATCTGCACTCTTGGGGAAAGCTAAGTGTGGGAGTATATAGACAAAAAAAACCAAAAACAAAACAGAAAAAAACAACAACTTTGAAGCTGTCACTACTGCAACCTGCTTTAGGAGAGAAAGAAAATCAGCAATAGCAAATATGAAATGTTACAAAGAAAAGAAGTGTAATATTTGAAATAAACTACCAATGCATTGGCTGAGATGAACATTTGGCAGTCAATGTGAATTGTTAATAAGGTAACATAAGTTAGGTGATAGAAGCTTGGTGGGATAAAGTCTTCTTAGCATGTATGATGGCCTGTATTTGGCCTCCTAACATTGCATCTACTTACCCTACATAGAGCATAGATATATGACAGGTACATAGTCATATTCTAGATACATAGATATTTAGATGTTATAGATAAAAACAGTGATTTTGTGCCCAGGAATGTTCAAGAGTATGTGATCATATTGAAAACATTTTAGAATTATTTATTTTATTTTTATATGCATGTTTATCCTGAATGTGTATGTATGCATACCAAACAAATGCCCACACAGGTCAGAAGAATTTGAATTTCAAATCCATAGGATGAAATTACAGCTGGTTGTGAGTTACTATATCTGAAGGTGAGGAACTGAACTCAGGTCTTTTGCAAATACACAATGTGTTCTTAACGGATGAAGTTATCTTTTCAGCTATTTCTTTATTATCAATTTTAAATAAAATAATACTTATAAGATTATCAATATTGTCAAGTTTAAGTAATACATCCTTTTTTTGCCTCCCAAATGCTGGGATTAAAGGTGTGCACAACCATGACTGTCCAAAATTAATTCTTAACCTTGAATAATATGTCGCCTTCAGAAACTTCATCTTTTCCAGCTCCATTCATGTATCCAGGGAATTCTATGTCCTTGGATGGTATTTGTGTGGATTGTCTTGGTAATGCCACTCTAAGTTCATCTGATTGTCCATCTGGAATAATCACATAATCATAACCCACTCGAGTTGAAGCTCATGGGTCACTTCCTGTCATGCGTCTATTGGGGCTATCTGCTAGGACAAGCAAGAGGACATCCTGAGTTTTGCACACAAAATGACGGAACTAGTAAGTATCACCCTGAGTGAGGTAACTCAGACCCAAACGGACATGCAGGGTATGTACTCACTAATATGTGGATATTAGCTACCCCCCCCATGCCAAAAGTACAGAATACCCAAGAAACAGTCCACAGAACTCAAAAAGGTCAACAAGCTGAAGGGCCCAAGTGTGGATGCCTCAATCCCACCTGGGAGGGAGTTGAAAGCAATCACAAGCTAGGGATGGAGGGACCAGGGTGAGAAAACAGGGGATTCTGGGGAAGAGGGGAACATGATCTGGTATTGAGTGGGGGAAAAGGACTGAAGCCCTGAGGGCCAGCAGAAAGAATGGAAAAAGGTAAACTCAGGAGGTAGGAGATTGGGGGGACCCTCCAGAATGTACCAGAGACCTGGTAGTCTTGAGACTCTTAGGACTTTAGATGAAATGCCCTACAGTGGGGAGAGGGAACTTAGAGAATCCACCTCCAACAGAAAGACAGGGCATCAAGTGAGGGATGGGGTTGCTATCCTATAGTCAAAACTTTGACCCATAATTCTTCTTGTCTGAAAGAAATGCAGGGATGGAAATGAAGAGGAGCCTGAGGAAAAGGAGGACCAGCAACAGGCCCAAAGTAGGATCCAGCTCGAGTGGAGGCCCCACTTGCTGAGGCTATGGAGTGCCCACACAAAGGGACCTGTCATGACTACCCTCTGAATAACCCAACAAGCAGCTTAAAGAGTTAGATGCAGATATTTGCACTCAACCAATGGACAGAAGTTGCTGACCACTCTGGTTGAATTAGGGAAAAACTAGAAGAAACTGAGTAGGGCTAACTTCCATCAGTCTCAATTAACCTGGACCCCAAAACCTTCGCAGACACTGGAGCACCAACCACGCAGCATACACCAGCTGATATGAGGCCCCCAACACATATACAACAGAGGACTGTCAGGTCTGGGTTCAGTCAGAGAAGATGCACCTAAGTCTCAAGAGACTGGAGGTCCCAGGTTGTTTAGAGGTCTGGTGGGGAGGGGGATAGGAGGTTGGGAAGAGGAAGGGTTGGGACATCATCGTGGAGACAGGGGGCATGGAGGAGAAATAGGATGGGGAACAGTCAGAGGATGGACCGGGAGGGGAATAAAATCTGGAGTGTAAAATAAACAGGTTAAATAATATTAAAAAATAATTTTCTGAATCTTAAAACCTCTTCTCTCCTCTCCTCTCCTCTCCTCTCCTCTCCTCTCCTCTCCTCTCCTCTCCTCTCCTCTCCTCTCCTCTCCTCTCCTCTCCTCTCCTCTCCTCTCCTCTCCTCTCCTCTCCTCTCCTCTCCTCTCCTCTTCTCTTCTCTTCCTCCTCCTCATCCTCGTCCTCCTCCTCTCTGTCTCTGTCTCTGTTTCTCTCTCTCTCTCTCTCTCTCTCTCTCTCTCTCTCTCTCTCTCTCTGGATCTCAGGAAAGGAAATATTCCTATGTTGTAATGAAATATAATTTAAGCCCTTTCTTGGTTTCAGTTGCTTGGGTTCCTGTGCTTGCCTCTCTCCAGCAGGTCGCAGGTTGTCTCAGGTGTTAGCTGGTCTTGCTATCTCTGACAGTGGCTTGACTCTCTTGCAAGCCTATGTCTCAGCACTCCTGTAGACCTGTTTTCTTACAGCCGGATCTGGGTACAGAGAGCTGTGGGATCGGTTCAGCTCTGGGAACAGGCAGAAACCAGAAGCGTCCTGTCCCAAATTGCTCCTGGGTTTGTGTGTCCTGAGCCTCCAGGCGGGTCACTCAGAGAAGAGTTGGTCTTACCTCTGCTCTCAGGTTTGTCAGTCCTCCTGGCGACTTGCTTTCAGCTCTGAGTGCAGGCAGAAACTGGAAGGGTTCTGCCCCTAGATTACTGTGCCTAGAGGGCACTGGGCGGGTTCCTCTTGGGCCAGAAATGTGAGCAGAAGTGGAGGTCTCCCCTGAGCTTTCAGGAGTGTCCGCACTTCTGAGAGTCTAGTTCTTTCCCCAACGGGATCTGGGTATAGAGAGCTATGGAACTGGTTCAGCTCCAGGGGCAGGCAGAAACCTGAAGGGTCCTGTCCCAGACAACTCCTGGCTTTGTGTGTCTTGAGGCCTTCAGGCTGTTCACTCAGAGAAGAAGAGTTGATCTTCCCTCTGCTCTCAGCTGTGTCAGCGCTCCTGATGACTGGCTTTCAGCTCAATTTAAGCCCTTTCTATGACTCAAGTTTATCATAATGGAACATTGACTAGAATGAGAAGTTGAAACTACAGTTAGTGTTAATACATGAATTGGTATAAATGAAAATGTGCTTTCATTTAAAAATTAACACTTGAACACATTATTCATTTTTGTGTATATACATATATACACATGCATACATAGACATATTACCTAACATACACATTTTGCCTAACTGTATAGCAGTAACCTTATCTGCTTTGCTGACCTTTATACAGTATAGCATTGCATGAACTTATAAAATATTAATTCATAAATATTCAGTTTTTAATTGGTTACTAAAATACAGCAATAATGAACTATTTTATTATACATTTTTAAGTTGTTTTTTTTTTACATATATGTACATGTGCACCTTTGAGTACTGACAAGCTGTGTACTATATCTGTAAGGTCAATGAAGGTGTGTTCAAAATTTTAATACCTTTGGCTAACCTGTCTCTAATTTACCCAACAATAGCTTTAACATCCGAGAGAAGAAGCTATGTTAGGCATGAGCACTGTTTGACATGACAGAAAGGTTTAAATCTCTTCTGTTTGGGAGAATTGTATATTGATTAAAACTCATAGTAAATGGATTAATTTTGATTTAATGATTTGGCATATCAAAAGAGGAAAATCCTACCCTATTTTCTACACTATTTCAATACTTCTCTATGTGCCTGTGTCTCTCAGGAGAAAGAAGAATGTCACTGTTAGGAAGTATATGATAGGTGCTGTTAAAATAAAGGTTGACTGGGTACAACCTGGTAACATTGGAAAGATTTAATCTTGCTTACTGATTTTTATCTTTGTACAGGATGCATATCCTATACAAAATGTATTGATAATGCATCGTGTTTTGTTTTTAGTAACTCTCTAAACATGCAGATAATGACAGAGGATCGATTTGACATAGATATCTGTGCATTTGCAGCGGACTCATCAGGCTGACTGCTGACTTCTTTCATGATGAGATAATTTTCCTTCAAGTCTTAATACTGTGGAGGTCACATGGTTTGCTGATATTCACGAGGGAGCTGTCACTTTCAGGCTTCTAATATCAGTCACTCTTCTATCTATATTTGGCTTAGGAATCCAGGAAAGTGTGAGAGCAGTTATTAGCTGCTCTTAGAAAATCCTCTTATGAGATAGATTTATTTCCTGATTAATGATGGAAATGATCCAGGATTAATTTCAGTTTTTGATATCAACAATTTTGTGTTAACATCAGTCTTGCTGTGTTCCCCTTTCAAATTACTATGATCATTCCAATCATTAAGAGTGTTTGATTTAGACACACTATGTAATTACCAGACAGAGCATTTCTGACATTTCTAACTAAATTTGGGTACACGAGGTCACGTCTCCTGGGCCAACAAAAGGTTTTCCTAAAGCAGAATTTTTTGATTATGTGAATCCATGCAAGTTTAAAGCATGAAGAAACAAGGGAGTGATATTTCTCATAAGTTATGCTTACTAAATATTGCCTTCAATAGGTCTTTTGCATTTTTAAAATTTTACTACCTTGAGATTAAATACATTATTCAATCTCTTGTTTGAACTGCCATATATTTCTAAACTTTTATTTCATAATAACAAATTGCTTTTTCCACTTGTCTAGCTTTGTTGAGTTTTGTTGTTTTGGTAGGTTTTCAGGTTTTTTTGCTGGTTGGTTTATTTATATGAGTTCCTGCATTCCTGCTGGTTGGGCCCTTCTTTAAAATCCAAGTTTATGTCAAAGTCATAAACACACTCCTACTTCACCCTGAGAGTGTTGAGGCAACAGGGGTGATGAGATACCTCATTAATTTTATTTCTTTGTTTTTAAGTTGCATCCTTAGATTATTTCAAATTTTTTCATTATTTCCTTGGTTAATGAGAATGGAAATTTTGAACTGTAAAATAAGAAAATGAAGTACTCCAAGTCACTGACCCCACAATGCAATTTTTCTTTTTTCTTTTCTTTTTCTTTTTTTTTCTTTTTTTTTCTTTTTTTTTTTTTTGGAGCTAGGGACCGAACCCAGGGCCTTGTGCTTGCTAGGCAAGCGCTCTACCACTTAGCTAAATCCCCAACCCTCACAATGCAATTTTTATCCTAATGTTTCATACTTTGTGTTCTGATGATGTAAATCAATGAGGGCTCCAATCAATTTATCACAAAGTGCTAAAAAAAATTGTGAAATTTACTTTTTAACACTTATTTATCTTTGTTTTTTTTCAGCTTTGAACACTATTTGACAAAATAAAAGTTATTTGCATTTACAGTGTTGCAGATGATTACTGATATGTATACACATGTGTAAAATATGTCATAATTAAGTTCATGAACATAGACATTAGCTCTCAGTTACCATGTTTTGTGCAATGTCTTAGTTAGGGTTTCTGTTGCTGCTTGTGATAAAATATCACGGCCAAAATCAGCTTGCTAAGGAAAGGATGTATTTCACTTACACTTCAGATAATAGCCCTTACTGAGGAAAGTCAGGTCAGGAAATCAAACAGGGAAGAGATCTGGAGAGCAGGAACTGAACAGAGGCCATGAAGGGGTGCTGCTTATTAACTTGCTCCCCATGGTTTGTTAAGCTTGCTTTTTAATGACACCCAGATCCACCTACCCAGGAATGACGCTGCTCACAGTGAGTTGGACCCTCCCACAATAATGATCCATCAAGAAATGCACCCCAGGCTTGGTCACAAGCCAATCCAATGTGGGCATTGTCTCAGTTAAAGTTTCCACTTCTGAAATGAGTCTAGCTCATGTCAAGTTGACATAAAAGTAGGCAGCACTGTGATAAGATTATTTAAAATATTAGCAAGTCTGAAACCTACTGTATTACTCAGTAGTTACCACAGTACATCAGCTCTCCCAAATATGCGTTTCATACTTAAAAGTGAGCTTGTCCAACATTGGGGACAGGGAACAAGTAAAATCCATCTTCAGTAAAAAGAAAGGGCCTCAAGTGGAGAGATGGGTTTGCAATTCCACAGTCAAAAACTCTGACTCAGAATTGTTCCTATCTAAATATACTTCATGGATAAAAATGGAGAAAAGCCTGAGGGAAAGGTGGTTCAGTGACCAGTCCAACTTGGGAGCCATCTCAAGGCGAAGCTCTAAGGCCTGATACTATTACCAATGCTATGGTGTACTTAAAGACAGGAGCCTAGCATGGCTGTCCTCTGAGAGGCCCAAAAGTAGCTGACTGAGAAAGATGCAGATACTTACACCCAACCCAGGGACTGTAGTTGAGGACCTCTGTGGTTGAATTAGGGAAAGGCTGGAAAAAGTTGAGTAGGAGGGAGATCCCATAGGAAGACCAGAAGTCGCAACTAACCTGGATCCATGAGATCTCTCAGACACTGAGCCACCAACCAGGCAGCATAAACTAGCTGGTCCGAGGTCTCTGACACATGTACAGCAGAGGACTGCCTGGTCTAGCCTCAGGGAGAGAAGTTGCACCTAACCTTTGAGAGACTGGAGGCCTCAGGGAGTAAGGGGTGGGGGTGCTGGTGGGTAATGTGGGGGGCATCCTCTTGGAGACAGGGAAAAGGGAATGGGATGAGGAACTTTTGGAGGACAGAACAGTGGGCGGGGATAGTATATTGACTGGACTGTAAAAAAGATTAAAGATAATAATAATTTTTAAACAGTGAACCTTTTCATAATCTCCAACATTAAAGCAATAACTGCTATTCTTGGAGTTTGGATTTTTACTCTTAGATGTGAAAGTAAGGACGTGCAGAATGTGCACACACACACACACACACACACACACACACACACACACACACACACACACTATTTTCCATATAGCCTCTGAACGTTTTAAAATTCATTTTATCTTTAAATTAAGATACTTCGTGCAATCTTTTGTTTGAGGAGCAAAATGGTCCACAGTCTTTATGTTATAAAACCCACCAAATTGTTTTCTTTTTTTAAAAAAAGATTTATCTGTTTTATTTATATGAGTACACCGTAGCTGTTTTTAGACACCCCAGAAGAGGGCATCGGCTCCCATTACAGATGGTTGTGAGCCACCATGTGGTTGCTGGGAATTGAACTCAGGACCTCTGGAAGAGCAGTCAGTGCTCTTAACTGCTGAGCCATCTCTCCAGCTCTCAAATTGTTCTATCTTTTCCCTTCATTTGATCTTTTCAATATTGCCCTCCAATGGTGCTGAGATGTGCTGGAGTACAAAGTTCCCTATGACATTCTGGCTTTGCTCCTTGTGGTACCTGGAATGTAGATAGCTAGGCTTAGAGTAGTCCTATATTACATTTTGAGTAGATTATGTGGCATTTTCCTGTGAAATGCAGGTATCAGCTTACACCTACCACAACTGAATTTGCGGATTCCTTATATTTTTTGGGTATTATCTTTTCATTTTGAAAATGTTAACAAGTCACATCTCTAAGTAGTTGATCTTAGGTTTCCTTAGTGTGTCGTGATCTTTGAATATTTTGTGTTCTTGGAACAAATATCTACTCAGGTATTTTTTTCCTCCTTGCCTATAAGTGCAGTTTAAATAGTTGATATACTTTACTATTTGAGAGACAATGAACAGAGTAGATCCACACATATCTAGTCTAGACAAAGATTTTCTTGAGTTTTTTTCTGTCTGCAGCTGATTGATCATCGAGATCATATGTATTTTAAGGATATGTTTTGTAGCTGACACCTGCAAGTGTTTTATTTTTGTTTTATCAACTTTTAGTATCTGTGTGGTTTTATTATCAGGGAAACTCTAGCCTTATAAACTGCATTTCGAAGTGAGTCCCTTTCAGCATCTTTTAAAGCAAAGTTGAGACAAGATTACCATTAATTATTTCAATATTTGGCAGAACTAATTGTTGGAGAAATATGGTTCAGGAATTTCCTTTCTTAAGACATGTTTAGTCACTAGTTCAACCTACTTACTTTTGGTCTGTTCATAGTGTGTACTTCTTCTTAACTTTCATTTCCTCTATTCTTTTGTTGTACACTTGATATTAAATATGAAACATTTTATAACCACTATGAAATTATTGTAACTACATTTTAGCATCTTTGCTGATTAACAGTAGAATTAAAAGGATTTATAGACAACTACTACATTGTGGGAAGAGAGTGAAGTTGATTACATATCTGCTGTTACAAATGGATTTTATACTCTCTATCTTTTATATTAATACACATCCTTTATTTTAGCAAGCAAAATATCTTTAATTAGTTCTTTTACTAGGTACTGTGATAACTTTATTCAGAAGTTTCTTTTCTGGAAATGACTGTATCTTTACCCTCATCATCTCTGGTTTACTCTTGGGTTTCCCCCCTCACTTAAATGTCACCACATTATTTTCTTTCACCACTTCATAATATCTGTGTTCTATTAATCACTGTTTCCATGTCTCTTTTCAATTTTCTTGGATTTTATAGGTACACCAGGTTAAATATACACATTTGAAGCTAGGATCCATACATGAGAGAATATGCATTTATTGTTCTTGGTCTCAGCACCATATACTTGTAAATACGTTAATGTTTCACAGGATATACAAGGTAGATTGCAAACCATGATAAAAGCTCAATTTCAGGAAGGATCCATAATAAGAAATAAGGTTATTGGTCTTAACCCAAATCATGGAGAGCTAGGAATTATTTCAGGTACATGATGATAGACAGAGCTGGTGTCAGCACCACGGACAAAGAGGATTAGGTGCACACTTGCACGGATATACAGTACTTCCCAGGTCTATAGCTGGGATAATGGTTTGAAATCAGGTCTTGTACCTGATTTCAAAATGTTCCTCTGTGGTTCTCTTTATCTACAGCTCCCATTTGGAAATAATTACCCACCATTTAATCCAACTGATAATGTTTTTTTTAAATAGAAATAGGTTTGTGATAGAAATAGGTATATGCTTGACCCAGGGAGTGACCTTATTAGGAGTTGTGGCCTTGTTGGAGCAGGTGTCACTGTGGGTTTGGGCTTAAGACCCTCAATCTAGCTGCCTAGAAGCCAGTCTTCGACCATCAAGCCTTCACATTAAGATGTAGAACTCTCAGCTCTGCCTATACGAAGCCTGCCTAGATACTGCCATATTCCCACCTTGATGAAAATAGATTGAACCTCTAAACCTGTAAGCCAACCCCAATTAAATGTTGTCCTTTATAGGACTTGCCTTGGTCATGGTGTCTCCTCACAGCAGTAAAAGCCTAACTAAGACAGAAGTTGGTACCCTGGACTTGTATTGCTCGTGATAGGCCTGACCATGCTTTTGTTTAGATGAGTGTAGATTTGGATTTAGTGGGAACTTTGGATTTAGAAAGCAGTGGAATGCTTTAAGTGGGGATTAATGGGCCATCCTAGTAGGAATAAGGAAGACTTTATCTCTGAGGGTGATTTGAACTATGGAAGTCTGGTTCTAGAGATTTCAGAGAAGAAGAATTTTAGTGTGTGGCCTAGAGACTGTTCTGGTATATGTTGATGAAGAATGTGACTTCTTTTTGCCATTGTCCAAAGAATCTCCCTGAGACTGAGGTGAAGAGGCTCAGATTAATTGCATTGACAAAGGAACACTCAGAAATGCCCATCATAGACTTTGTTCTCTGGGTAATTCTCATGAGGAGCATTTTTAAAAAATGCAGCAAGCTAAGAAAGAAAAATATATATGGCTGGAATATTAAAGGTGCATCGGGGCATGAAATGTTGCTGAATCCTGTGTTCAAGGATATTAAATTGAATTAAAGGAGTAGTGATTTCGGGACAAGATCCTACCAGCTAAGTTTAGATCCAGGCATGGTAGTACACACCTTTTATCCCAGAAGATAAAGCCAAGCAGATCTCTGAGTTCAAGGCCAGCCTCAGACACAGCAAGTTCTAGGTGAAGAAAAGCTAAAGTCTAGGCTTGGTGGACCATACCTTTAGGTTCTACTGCTTAAGAGACAGGCACACTAAGACTGAACCCCCAGTGAACTAGATTATTGGGGGGAGGGCGGCAATGGGGGGAGGATGGGGAGGGGAATACCGATAAGAAAGGGGAGGGGGGAGGGGGATGTTTGCCTGGAAACCGGGAAAGGGAATAACACTCGAAATGTATATAAGAAATATTCAAGTTAATACAAAAGAGAGAGAGAGAGAGAGAGAGAGAGAGAGAGAGAGAGAGAGAGAGAGAGAGAGAGAGCCAGGCACACCGATCTCTGAGTTTAAAGTCAGTCTACAGAGCAAGGTATAGATCAGCCAAATTTATGCAGTTAATGAATTGGAAAACAAAAATCTAGTGATAATGTAATAGAAAGAGGAACATGTTTCAGCTTCAGCAAGCAGCAGAACTCACCAGCTTTGGCCATGTGGGTCTGAATTTAGAGCCCAGTAATACCCTAACTCATACAAGGTCCCACAACCCAAGCTCTGCCTTCTTTCTGGCCCACTTCCCCATCTGGGACAGATCAGCAACCTGGCCAATAAACACTCAAGCACTACAGTTGTGAGCCTCCCAGGAGTTCCACAGTAACCAAAGGCACAGTTGAGAATTTCCCCCAACTACCCATCCTAGCTGGGACACCCACACAGCCCAGCTGATGCAGGATCTAGCTCCCATGCCCTGAACTGCACCTCCCTTCTCTCCTACCTGGGTCAGACCAGTGGCATGATACCTGCCCAAATACTACAGCCTATGACCTTCCCAGGAGATCTATAGTAACAACCGGCACAGGAGGTCTGCAGTAACAAGAGACACTGGAGACCTGCTCTAACCAGAGACATAAGAGGCACATATTAACCAGAGACAACACTGCCCAACTCCAAGCAGATGAGCTCTAACTCAGATCACAGAGTTCTGGCTGCCTCCAAGCAGGTCGGTTCCAGTCAGAGACACCCGGGCCAGTTAACACAAAGAGAACCAGATGGCTAGAGGCAAGAGCAAGATCAAAGGCAAGAGGACCCAATGCAATTTGACACCATCAGAATCAAGTTCTCCCACCACAGCAAACCCTAACTACCCTAACAGGCATGAAAAGCAAGATAATGACCAAAATCCCATCTCAGGAAGATAATAGAGGCCTTTAAAGAAGATAGAAAGGACTCCCTCTAAGAAATACAGTAAAACACCGGCAAACACGTGGAAGCCCATAAAGAAAAAAAAACCCTTAAAGAAATACAGGAAAATACATACAAGCAGGTGGAGGAATTGAACAAAACATAGAAATCATAGAAAACTTCCATAACCTAAAGAAAGACCTAGAAGAAATACACCAGACTTCCCAACAGACACTAAAAGCTGGAAGATCCTGAAGAGATGTTATCTAGACCCTAAGAGAACACAAATGTCAGTCCTGGATATTATACCCAGCAAAACTCTCAATCATCATAGATTGAGAAAACAAGGTATTTCATGATAAAGCAAAATTTAAGCAATGTCTTTCTTTTAATCCAACTCTACTGAGGATACTGGAATGAAATATTCAATACAAGGAGGGTAACTAAACTCAAGAAAACACAAGAAACTAAACAATTTACAACAAATACAAAAGAAGAATAATGCATACATAATACCACCTTCAGCAACACAATAAACAGGAACTAACAATCATCAGTCATTTATATCTCTCAACATCGTGAACTCAATTCCCCAGTAAGAAGACACAGGCTAACACACTGGATATGTAAATAGGATCCAGCATTTTACTGCATACTATAAGAAACACAACTCAATGACAAAGACAGACACTGTCTCAAATTAAATGAATGGAAATAAGTTGCCTCAGGGAGTAGGAGATGGGGGGCAGATACTCTAGAAAGTACCAGAGACCAGGGAGGTGAGACACTCTCAAGACTCATTGGGGTGACCTTAACCTAAATGCCCAACTTTGGGCAAAGGGAATTCCAGTAGATAGATGGGACCTCTAGTGGAGAGACAGGGTTACTAACCCAATTCAAAATTCATGACTCAGAATTGTTCCTGTCTAAAAGAACTGCAGGGACAAGAATAGAGAGAAGACTGAAGGAAAAGCAGTCCAATGACCAGCCCAACTTGGGATCCATCTCATGGGGGGACACCAAGGCCTAACACTATTACTGATGCTATTCTGTTCTTACAGACAGGAGCCTAGCATGGCTGTCCTCCACGAGGCCCCACTAGCAGCTGACTGAGACAGACACAGATACTTACATCCAACTCATATACTGAAGTTGGAGGCCTCATGGTTGAATTAGGGGAAGGACTGAAGAAGCTGAAAGGGAGAGTGACCCAAAGGAAGAACAGCAGTCTCAACTAACCCAGACCCCAAGGAGCTCCCAGAGACTGTGTCACCAACTAGGAGAATAGGCTGGTCTGAGGCCTCTGGCACATATGTAGCAGAAGTCTGCCTGGTCTGGGCTCAGTGGGATAAAATGTGCTTAATTCTGGAGAGACTTGAGGCTCAGGGAAGGGGGAGACCTGAAGGGGAGCACCCTCTCGGAGGCAAGGGGAAGAAGGAATGAGATAAGGAGCTGTGGGAGTGGGGAATGATCAGGGAGGCAATGACTGGAATGTAAATAAATAAAATATTTTAAAACAAAAAGAAAGAAAAATACAAACAGGAAACCACCTACGTCCCCATGACACTAAAGTCACTCTTTTGTATTTTATGTATGTATGTATGTATGTATGTATGTATGTATGTATGTATGCATGTATGCATGTATTTATTTATTTATTTATTTATTTATTTATTTAATTTTTTTGGTATGGTTTTGTACAACCTAGACTGATGCAAGGATGAACTAGAACATAACAGGACACATTTCCATTCTACTTTGCTTACTGAAACTCGATAATTAACATTAGGTAATGCTTATCAATGACCTTCAGGCGTATTTGATTACCGAGGCACTTGTGGTCCAAAGTCTACACTCATTCATTTTATAGTGCTTTAGAATGTTCACCACTTAATCATCACTTCTTTATTGGTAATTTTGATAAGTCTGCTTAAAATCTGAACAACACAGGAGTGTTTTAGTGAGAGTTTTATTGCTCTGATGATACACTAAGACCACAGCAATTCTTATGAAGAAAAACATTTAATTGAGGGTGGCTTACTTTTAACAGGTTTAGTCCATTAATATACTGATGGGAAGCATGGCAACATTCAAGCGGAGATGGTGGTGAAGAGGTAGCTGAGTGTTCTACATCAGGATTGGCAGGCAGCAGCAGAAGAGAGTGACGCTGGCTTTACCTTGAACATCTGAAACCTTAAAGCCCACTCCCACTGATGCACTTCATCCTACAAGGCCACACATACTCCAGGAAGGCACACCTGTTAACTGTCCCACACTCTGTGAGTATGAGAGTCATTTCCATTAAACCACCATTTAGAAGTTTGTTTTATTACAGAAGTCTGTGGACTGCCTGTTGAAAGATTTACTGATCATTTCATAGCATACACTGTGCCATTGTTTTGAATTAGTTACTGAATTTTGAATTAGTGATTTCTTTGCTACCTCATATTCTGCCTGCAGTTCATCAGATATGTCTTCATCTAATCATTATGAACATATGGATAGTTTAGATTGTTATTCTTATTAACATACTGGATTATCATCAAATTTCCAACATGAAGGTTAATTAATCAAGCTTTTCTGAGGTCACAGTCTTAGACAAGAGGAACTAAGTGAATAATTGTGACACTTAAATCTATAGTCATAAAGCACACATTTCAGAAAGTTGGTCATTTTTTAGTGTTTCTGCACAGTAAGGAATGAATGTGGCCTCAACATTTATCTTTCGATTTCCTTAATAGGATTTCTATGACTGGTTCATAACCCCCAAAAGGCTCCCTTCAATACTACCAAAGGACATAATCTCTTTGATAGAAACTGGTCCCTGTATTAGATCAATAAGCCTTTATTTTAAAAAGTAAGGCTGTTATAAAGAGAAATTTCTATTCAAAAGTAATAAAGGAAAGGTCAAATTTACACTCGTCCTTATTTGAATATATTTTTTAAACCTCATGTAGATATAAAAGGAATGTGAAAATGGCAATGCGGATCACACCAGAGAGAACAATTTGGACACAAAATGCTTATTTAGTAAAGACATTGTTTAATATTGAGAACACTTTTTAGAGTCAATTGATTTCTAAATTTCAAACTCAGAAGACAACACCCATCCTCTTACATTACACGAAGTTTATTGGCTCCGCAAATGGAATTGGAAATGATTGCAAAAGGTTCATAAACTTTGACAGATGACAAGCTGGGTTAGCTACTTAGTGTTAGAAGCAAGTAGGAAAACCAGTTTCCAGGATCTTAGTCAAGTGTTCTGTTATAAAAAAATGCTCCTTTGACTTCAAAATCCTCCCTCACATATACCTTCCCTGCTTGTTTAATACAATATCCTGATTACCCCCTTTGATTGTCTCTCCTAGTTGTTATAATCTGCTTTCAACAGTTCACTTTACATTCTCATGATGTCGTACACATTCTTATTACTTTATTGTATACTTTATAAGCACTGATTATTAATATAAACTTAATGCATTTTATTTTCTTAATCTAAATAACATCCTATTTTTTTTATTACCTTGAGTATTTCTTATATACATTTCAAGTGTTATTCCCTTTCCCTGTTTCCGGGCAAACATCCCCCTCCCCCCTCCCCTTCCTTATGGGTATTCCCCTCCCCATCCTCCCCCCATTGCCGCCCTCCCCCCAACAGTCTAGTTCACTGGGGGTTCAGTCTTAGCAGGACCCAGGGCTTCCCCTTCCACTGGTGCTCTTACTAGGATATTCATTGCTACCTATGGGGTCAGAGTCCAGGGTCAGTCCATGTATAGTCTTTAGGTAGTGGCTTAGTCCCTGGAAGCTCTGGTTGCTTGGCATTGTTGTACTTTTGGGGTCTCGAGCCCCTTCAAGCTCTTCCAGTTCTTTCTCTGATTCCTTCAATAGGGGACCTATTTTCAGTTCAGTGGTTTGCTGCTGGCATTCGCCTCTGTATTTGCTGTATTCTGGCTGTGTCTCTCAGGAGCGATCTACATCCGGCTCCTGTCGGTCTGCACTTCTTTGCTTCATCCATCTTGTCTAATTGGGTGGCTGTATATGTATGGGCCACATGTGGGGCAGGTTCTGAATGGGTGTTCCTTCAGTCTCTGTTTTAATCTTTGCCTCTCTCTTCCCTGCCAAGGGTATTCTTGTTCCCCTTTTAAGAAGCAGTGAAGCATTCACATTTTGATCATCCGTCTTGAGTTTGGTTTGTTCTAGGGATCTAGGGTAATTCAAGCATTTGGGCTAAAAGCCACTTATCAGTGAGTGCATACCATGTATGTCTTTCTGTGATTGGGTTAGCTCATTCAGGATGATATTTTCCAGTTCCAACCATTTGCCTACGAATTTCATAAAGTCGTTGTTTTTGATAGCTGAGTAATATTCCATTGTGTAGATGTACCACATTTTCTGTATCCATTCCTCTGTTGAAGGGCATCTGGGTTCTTTCCAGCTTCTGGCTATTATAAATAAGGCTGCGATGAACATAGTGGAGCACGTGTCTTTTTTATATGTTGGGGCATCTTTTGGGTATATGCCCAAGAGAGGTATAGCTGGATCCTCAGGCAGTTCAATGTCCAATTTTCTGAGGAACCTCCAGACTGATTTCCAGAATGGTTGTACCAGTCTGCAATCCCACCAACAATGGAAGAGTGTTCCTCTTTCTCCGCATCCTCACCAGTATCTGCTGTCACCTGAGTTTTTGATCTTAGCCATTCTCACTGGTGTGAGGTGAAATCTCAGGGTTGTTTTGATTTGCATATCCCTTATGACTAAAGATGTTGAACATTTCTTTAGGTGTTTCTCAGCCATTCGGCATTCCTCAGCTGTGAATTCTTTGGTTAGCTCTGAACCCCATTTTTTAAAAGGGTTATTTGTTTCCCTGCGGTCTAACTTCTTGAGTTCTTTGTATATTTTGGATATAAGGCCTCTATCTGTTGTAGGATTGGTAAAGATCTTTTCCCAATCTGTTGGTTGCCGATTTGTCCTAACCACAGTGTCCTTTGCCTTACAGAAGCTTTGCAGTTTTATGTGATCCCATTTGTCGATTCTTGATCTTAGAGGATAAGCCATTGGTGTTTTGTTCAGGAAAATTTTTCCAGTGCCCATGTGTTCCAGATGCTTCCCTAGTTTTTCTTCTATTAGTTTGAGTGTGTCTGGTTTGATGTGGAGGTCCTTGATCCACTTGGACTTAAGCTTTGTACAGGGTGATAAGCATGGATCGATCTGCATTCTTCTACATGTTGGCCTCCAGTTGAACCAGCACCATTTGCTGAAAATGCTATCTTTTTTCCATTGGATGGTTTTGGCTCCTTTGTCAAAAATCAAGTGACCATAGGTGTGTGGGTTCATTTCTGGGTCTTCAATTCTATTCCATTGGTCTATCTGTCTGTCTCTGTACCAATACCATGCAGTTTTTATCACTACTGCTCTGTAATACTGCTTGAGTTCAGGGATAGTGATTCCCCCTGAAGTCCTATTATTGTTGAGGATAGTTTTAGCTATCCTGGGTTTTTTGTTATTCCAGATGAATTTACAAATTGTTCTGTCTGACTCTTTGAAGAATTGGATTGGTATTTTGATGGGGATTGCATTGAATCTGTAGATTGCTTTTGGTAAAATGGCCATTTTTACTATATTAATCCTGCCAATCCATGACAATGGGAGATCTTTCCATCTTCTGAGGTCTTCTTCAATTTCTTTCTTCAGAGTCCTGAAGTTCTTATTGTACAAATCTTTTACTTGCTTGGTTAAAGTCACAGTGAGGTACTTTATATTGTTTGGATCTATTATGAAGGGTGTCGTTTCCCTAATTTCTATCTCGGCTTGTTTCTCTTTTGTGTAGAGGAAGGCTACTGATTTATTTGAGTTCATTTTATACCCAGCCACTTTGCTGAAGTTGTTTATCAGCTTTAGTAGTTCTCTGGTGGAACTTTTGGGATCACTTAAATAAACTATCATATCATCTGCCAATACTGATATTTTAACTTCTTTTCCAATCTGTATCCCCTTGACCTCCTTTTTTTCTCTGATTGCTCTGGCTAGAACTTCAAGAACTATATTGAATAAGTAGGGAGAGAGTGGGCAGCCTTGTCTAGTCCCTGATTTTAGTGGGATTGCTTCAAGTTTCTCTCCATTTAGTTTAATGTTAGCAACTGGTTTGCTGTATATGGCTTTTACTATGTTTAGGTATGGGCCTTGAGTTCCTATTCTTTCCAGGACTTTTATCATGAAGGGGTGTTGAATTTTGTCAAATGCTTTCTCAGCATCTAAAGAAATGATCATGTGGTTTTGTTCTTTCAGTTTGTTTATATAATGGATCACGTTGATGGTTTTCCGTATATTAAACCATCCCTGCATGCCTGGGATGAAGCCTACTTGATCATGGTGGATGATTGTTTTGATGTGCTCTTGGATTCGGTTTGCCAGAATTTTATTGAGTATTTTTGTGTCGATATTCATAAGGGAAATTGGTCTGAAGTTCTCTTTCTTTGTTGGGTCTTTGTGTGGTTAAGGTATAAGAGTAATTGTGGCTTCATAGAAGGAATTCGGGAGTGATCCATCTGTTTCAATTTTGTGGAATAGTTTGGATAATATTGGTATGAGGTCTTCTATGAAGGTCTGATAGAATTCTGTACTAAACCCGTCTGGACCTGGGCTCTTTTTGGTTGTGAGACCTTTAATGACTGCTTCTATTTCCTTAGGAGTTATGGGGTTGTTTAACTGGTTTATCTGTTCCTGATTTAACTTCGGTACCTGGTAGCTGTCTAGGAAATTGTCCATTTCCTGTAGATTTCCAAGTTTTCTTGAATATAGGATTTTATAGTAAGATCTGATGATTTTTTGAATTTCCTCTGAATCTGTAGTTGTGTCTCTCTTTTCATTTCTGATTTTGTTAATTTGGACACACTCTCTGTGTCCTCTCGTTAGTCTGGCTAAGGGTTTATCTATTTTGTTGATTTTCTCAAAGAACCAACTTTTGGTTCTGTTGATTCTTTCTATGGTCCTTTTTGTTTCTACTTGGTTGATTTCAGCTCTGAGTTTGATTATTTCCTGCCTTCTACTCCTCCTGGGTGTATTTGCTTCTTTTTGCTCTAGAGCTTTTAGGTGTGCTGTCAAGCTGCTGACATATACTCTTTCCTGTTTCTTTCTGCAGGCACTCAGCGCTATGAGTTTTCCTCTTAGCACAGCTTTCATTGTGTCCCATAAGTTTGGGTATGTTGTACCTTCATTTTCATTAAATTCTAAGAATTCTTTAATTTCTTTCTTTATTTCTTCCTTGACCAGGTTATCATTGAGTAGAGCATTGTTCAATTTCCACGCATATGTGGGCATTCTTCCCTTATTGTTATTGAAGACCAGTTTTAGGCCGTGGTGGTCTGATAGCACGCATGGGATTATTTCTCTCTTTCTGTACCTGTTGAGGCCCTTTTTTTGACCAACTATATTGTCAATTTTGGAGAAAGTACCATGAGGAGCTGAGAAGACGGTATATCCTTTTGCTTTAGGATAGAATGTTGTATAAATATCTGTTAAGTCCATTTGGCTCATGACTTCTCTTAGTCTGTCTACGTCTCTGTTTAATTTCTGTTTCCACGATCTGTCCATTGATGAGAGTGGGGTGTTGAAATCTCCCACTATTATTGTGTGAGGTGCAATGTGTGTTTTGAGCTTTATTAAGGTTTCTTTTACTATGTAGGTGCCCTTGTATTTGGGGCATAAATATTTAGGATTGAGAGTTCATCTTGGTGGATTTTTCCTTTGATGAATATGAAGTGTCCTTCCTTATCTTTTTTGATGACTTTTAATTGAAAATTGATTTTATTTGAAATTAGAATGGCTACTCCAGCTAGCTTCTTCTGACCATTTGCTTGGAAAGTTGTTTTCCAGCCTTTCACTCTGATTTCGTGTCTGTCTTTGTCTCTGAGTTGTGTTTCCTGTAGGCAGCAGAATGCAGGGTCCTCGTTGCTTATCCAGTTTGTTAATCTATGTCTTTTTATTGAGGAGTTGAGGCCACTGATGTTGAGAGATATTAAGGAATAGTGATTATTGCTTCCTGTTATATTCATATTTGGATGTGAGGTTATGTTTGTTTGCTTTTCTTCTCTTTGTTTTGTTGCCAAGATGATTAGTTTCTTGCTTCTTCTAGGGTATAGCTTGCCTCCTTATGTTGGGCTTTACCATTTATTATCCTTTGTAGTGCTGGATTTGTAGAAAGATATTGTGTAAATTTGGTTTTGTTATGGAATATCTTGGTTTCTCCATCTATGTTAATTGAGAGTTTTGCAGGATACAGTAACCTGGGCTGGCATTTGTGTTCTCTTAGGGTCTGTATGACATCTGTCCAGGATCTTCTGGCCTTCATAGTTTCTGGCGAAAAGTCTGGTGTGATCTGATAGGTCTGCCTTTATATGTTACTTGTCCTTTTTCCCTTACTGCTTTTAATATTCTTTCTTTATTTTGTGCGTTTGCTGTTTTGACTATTATGTGACGGGAGGTGTTTCTTTTCTGGTCCAATATATTTGGAGTTCTGTAGGCTTCTTGTATGCGTATGGGTATCTCTTTTTTTAGGTTAGGGAAGTTTTCTTCTATGATTTTGTTGAAGATATTTACTTGTCCTTTGAGCTGGGAGTCTTCACTCTCTTCTATACCTATTATCCTTAGGTTTGATCTTCTCATTAAGTCCTGGATTTCCTGTATGTTTTGGACCAATAGCTTTTTCTGCTTTACATTATCTTTGACAGTTGAGGCAATGATTTCTATGGAATCTTCTGCTCCCGAGATTCTCTCTTCCATCTCTTGTATTCTGTTGGTGAATCTTGTATCTACAGCTCCTTGTCTCTTCTTTTGGTTTTCTATATCCAGGGTTGTTTCCATGTGTTCTTTCTTGATTGCTTCTATTTCCATTTTTAATTCCTTCAACTGTTTGTTTGTGTTTTCCTGGAATTCTTTCAGGGATTTTTGTGATTCCTCTCTGTAGGCTTCTACTTGTTTATTAATGTTTTCCTGTGTTTCTCTAAGAGAGTTCTTCACGTCTTTCTTGAAGTCCTCCAGCATCATGATCAAATATGATTTTGAAAGTAGATCTTGCTTTTCTGGTGTGTTTGGATATTCCATGTTTATTTTGGTGGGAGAATTGTGCTCCGATGATGCCATGTTGTCTTGTTTTCTGTTGCTTGGGTTCCTGCACTTGCCTCTCGCCATCAGATTATCTCTAGTGTTACTTTGTTCTGCTATTTCTGACAGTGGCTAGACTGTCCTATAAGCCTGTGTGTCAGGAGTGCTGTAGACCTGTTTTCCTGTTTTCTTTCAGCCAGTTATGGGGACAGAGTGTTCTGCTTTCGGGCGTGTAGTTTTTTCTCTCTACAGGTCTTCAGCTGTTCCTGTGGACCTGTGTCTTGAGTTCACCAGGCAGGTCACTTGCAGCAGAAAAGTTGGTCTTACCTGTGGTCCCAAGGCTCAAGTTTGCTCGCGGGGTGCTGCCCAGGAGCTCTCTGCGGTTGCAGCAACCAGGAAGATCTGCGCCGCCCTTTCCGGGAGCTTCAGTGCACTAGGGTTCCAGATGGCGTTTGGTGTTTTTCTCTGGCGTCCGAGATGTGTGTGCAGAGTGCAGTCTCTTCTGGTTTCCCAGGTGTGTCTGCCTCTCTGAAGGTTTAGCTCTCCCTCCCACGGGATTTGGGTGCAGAGAACTGTTTATCCAGTCTGTTTCCTTCAGGTTCTGGCGGTGTCTCTGGCGCAGGGGTCCTGCCGCTCCTGGGCCCCTATTTTTTTTTTCTGATTCTAAGTTTCCATGACATTGCCTTGTAAGCTCCTAAAATCATTAAAGGGACTTTATTGTGAAACTTTTAAAGTGCAGAATCTGAGGTTCTGACTTTTTCTGTCTTTGCAAAGTGTATGTAGGATAATGAGCAAACCAGAACGTAATGTTTACAACAATTTTATGTATATTATATTCTATACAATCACCAGCTCATTTAAAGTTTCTTTGAAATTTCGCTAGTTTCTATTGGTAACCATAGGCATGGATTCATTTCAGTCGTATCTTACAACATTGCACCAAAATTTTCAGTTGCTCAATATTTTTTGCTGTACTGATTTTGTGTATATTCTATCTAAGAAAACATCCCTTTTAGTCTGCATATATTCAGTGTCACTCTTCATTGCCATTTGGGGCTTTGTATAAAACAGTCTGTGATTAACAACTGTGATGACTGTCTCTCTACTTAGCCTCTTATGATCTGTTGGCTCAATGATCAGCCTGCTAATTTGTACAGCTGGTAATGCTGCTGCAGATACGTTTTTCCTTGCATGTGTTAAGATATCTTAAGTGGTTTAATCTCTGTGATTAGACTGTACATTTTAAGTAGAAGAGTAACATTTTTATGTTAACTTCTATCCTTACTTTCAACTATTCTTCCTCTTTTTACTTGTTTTAAGTCTTGAAAGATGTTTAACATTTTGATATATAAAATATACCTAGACATTCCTCACTGTATTTCACTATATTTTGTTACTTGGATACAACATTAGTGTCAGTTCCAGATATAAAATAACAGAAAGCTTAGGCTAGAGGGTAAGCATACAGGTGAATTAAAATTGACCATAAAATTTTGAACGAATGAGTGAATGAGTATAAAAGAGATATGATTCTATTCCTGATGTGTAAAAGTAACATTTTTTTGCCATAAATAGTTGTTGTCTCAGAAGCTTACTACTGCATAAACTGAACTCTGGCTGGTTGTTTCAACTCAGCTGTTCTGGCTTAAACTCCTCTCCAAATTGACCAATCTGATGTCACTTTTCTTGGTTTGCTTCTGACTGAATTGTTCTTCTTAACACCAAATTGCTCTGGCAATTTGTTCTAATTCTTTGGATCCTTCTAATTCTCTATCTTCAAGTGCCTCTGCTGACCTGCAAGCACATAGTAGATTGTAGCCATTACCTAACTTCTTATACTGCTAAGACCTGCAGCTTTACTCTGGGCATCAGGGAATGTGCCAGAGGTGAGGGGCTTCTTGTGAAAAATTCCATACTAAAACATCAGAAATAAGACAGGAAGAGCCTCTGTTTATGTACTTCTGATCTCTGTCTATTCTCTTAAATTGAGACCTCATGAATTCTGATTAGACTATTAGAAAGCAAAGGAGCATAGTTAATAACTCTTATTGTCCCATTTTAAGTTGCCACCAGAAAAGAGGGAAGAAATTAAATGTAAAAAAGAACAATAGACAAGAAGCCCTCTACTAACTATTGTGTAGAGTTAGAAACTGGGAACACTATGAAAGTGTTTCAATTCATCATTATTTGTTATAAATACAAATTGGTGACTGTAAAGAAATACATTAAAATGTCAATACTACAAGGACAGTAACAGAATTAAATGGTTAGAGAAATTTCTTGAAGTTTTGGAAATGAGGCAGAGATACCAATTTAAAGTTTGGAGGGCACCAGGGACAAGAATGGGCTATACTGGACAATGCTACAAATATGAAGCTCAAGTACAGTATGTAGGCTGGAAGATATCAATCAAAAGAGTACATTTTATCAGTTTCTTTTTGTTTGCTTGTTTGTTTTCTTGGGGGCGGAGGAAAGGGTTTATTCAACTTACACTTCTACATTACTGTTCATCACCAATCATACAGAGGCTTAGGACAGAAGAGAAAGTAACAGAACTGTTTACTAGCAGATCTTTCCTTTGATATAATGGGATGTTTTGAAGCCGAATAGAGGTACAACAGAGTGGATGTCCTTGATTCAAGGGAGTCAGATGAACCATGTAAAATGGTTAATGTTAAACTAATATTATAAATTTTAACCTCAGCATGATCTATTTTAGGAGGCATGGATATTCTCCTCCTCCTCCTTCTCCTCCTCCTCCTCCTCCTCCTCCTCCTCCTCCTTCTCTTTCTCCTCCTCTTCTTCTTTTCCTCCTCCTCCTCCTCCTCCTCCTCCTCCTCCTCCTCACTTTACCTGCCCACGAATACAAATTTTCTGTTTGTCTAAATTTAAAACATATTTCTTTTTATTGTGTGACTGTAATTACATTAAGTATTCACCCAGGAGGCTATTTTAGTTGGCAATAAAATGCAGGACTTTATGGATCACAAAGATTATGGAGAAAACAGAGAAAAAATAACTTCTAACAACAATGTGTTTAGTGATAGATACTGGATAATGGTTATGCAAAAACACTTCTAAATATCCCAGTAAGAAGCAAAAAGCAACCAGGCAAGCAAACAAACTCAAATTGTGAGTAAAACTATCAAGGTCTATTAAAACACAGTTAGATGCAAGAAACTTTAAGGCTAATATAATTATCACCAATTTTTAGACAGCAAACCTTCAAAAATAGAAAAATATGATATGATACGATAAATATAAATCAACATACCAAAATTAATGAAAGGAGCAGAAGAAAATGAGCAAAAAGGGAGGTACAAGATAGACTGTGAACTTTTAAAGTAATATACATGCTGCTTGTATGCACAAAAATGCAATTGAAATTCAGACAAGTCAAATTCTAGATCACTTACTTTAGTAGGTATTGAAACATCTACTGTCCTGGCCTACAGTATCTCACACTACAAAATATATTTTTAAAATAATATGGGAAAGGGTTATAACATTGATTTCTCTACTTTTCAGTAATTGTAAGTTTTCAAAACTCATTTGTGTTATGTGTGATAAGGTTTTGATTAAAAGATCAATATTTGGGTGGATTTTTACTAAGATATTTGGCTCCCCTGCAGGGCTTTATTGATAAGCTGGTATGATTTTTTTTGAACATGAAGAGTGTAAAGAATTTAGCTGCAGTCTGTATCTCCTTTTCTTCCAATTCTCAACAGACAATGTACAATGGTACTTTTTGTCCCTGAAAGGTGAGGAAGTTGCACCAGACAAAGCACCTATATGCTGTATAAATTTGAATATAATAGGTCTATGTATTTAGCATATCCAGGGAACAGCATGATTAGGAAACATTCACTACAGTACATATTTAGTTGAAATGCAGATGACTTGTATTGTACTCTTGATACTATTGTAAAATGTCAGGCAGGTTTTGAGTCAAAGAAGAGAGGACATTAATATCAACTTTCTAGTTCACAGTACAATTATTTTCTTCTGACAAATACAAATACAAATCGGAGTAAAGTGATTTGGATATGGAGGTAACAAAGTAGCAGTTTCATTAGCTGTGAATTCTAGTGACCTGGGCTTGGGTACTGTGTGCTATTCACTGTGTTTACAAATCTAGACAAGTATCTGGATTCCACGTAACTTAGTTTCTTATAAGGCAGAGAATGTTGTATAGTGATGTCTTTTAATGATACCTTTATTTTTATTTCAATTGATTGTCCTGGAAAGATACCTATATATTTTTCAAAATTTTTTTTGTGGTCTTCATGCTATTGAATGAATAAAGATTGAGTGAATAATAGAAGAATGTTAACACCATGAGATATCTTACTCTGAAGATTGTTTTATCGCTGACACAAATAATGCATTTATTACCATGATGAATAACTGCAAAGTCACCACTAGTGCATTCTGATCAAGGCTGGTCTTCACTAAGAGCAGTCACATCTCACAATTTCTTCATCAAAACCTCATGCACAGAGGTAGGTGGTGGGGGTGGGTCATTTCACACTTCTTACCAGTTCTAATTTATTTATATTACATGAAACCATGCCCAGTATTAAAACAAGTCAAAAGACAAATCTAATGTGAAATGTGTGAAGGCATAAGAGGACATATGAGCCTAGGGTCATTGGTGTGAAATAAACTCAGGGGACACAAGATGGTGAAAAATGGCTTAGGAAGTACAAGTGTTTGGTAAAGGGGAGGGAAATGACTAGTGAATGGGTGGGGTGAGAGCTAGGAGGACAAACTTTCAATATTCAATCTCAATTGTTTGTACTTAGATTCTATTTTAGATTATGTCAAATAACACTTTACCCACATAGCTATTGGGAGCTGACATTTAATTAGTGAATGACGAGCAAGGAATAGTAAGGTGACACGAAGAACGTTGGAATAAAGCAGAATTGTTTTTTTTTTCTTAGCAGCTTATGCTTGCACGATTTTGTTTTGCCTTTTACTAAATCTTGACCACATTCCTGAGAGGAAGATGGGTAACAAGAACTAGTTATTTTTTCCCTCGTGACCTAACAAACAACAATTGGTTTATAGTAAAGTAAAAATTTCTTGGGTAAACTCCACAACTCTGTTAAAAATTATCTTCCGTATGAACTGCTATTACATTTACTCATCTTTATTATTATTACAATTAGTCACTTAGAAGCTGATCCTAGGTTGACAGAGATGGTAAAACATAGTTTCCATACTGTATGGTTAGTTAGCTCTCTTGACCTCAGTTTTCTTCCAAAGTACAACCTTGTTTTCTGATTTTTCCTATAGTATTTATTCTTTGAGATGATTCATTGTAGTGTCTAGACTACAGTTATATTAACATTGAACTCTCCACATCGATATATGTCATTGTTTGTTTGTTTGAGAGTAATTTCTAGCCATCTAGAAAACTCTATAAGAAACTATAATACAAAAGAAAAATTTTCAATGTAGCAGAAAGTTGAATCAAGAATAACGTAAGGAAAGATTACTGGATGGTATTTCCTAGTTGTGGTTTGTGATCATAACATTCTCCCATGAAGGAGCTACCTTTTTAAGAAGCAAGGTGCAGTGAGTCACTGCATCATTGAATCAGGCTCAGATAATGCACTAAGCAGTGTCCTTGGACATAGATGTTGAATGGTATTAAAACAAATGAACCTCTCTATCCTTGTGGAGAGTAAATTCCAAAGGGAAAGATAGACAGTGGCAATGATAAGTAAGATGCATGCTAGGTAGACTGCTGATGTATTCCTAGGAGGACAACAAAGCATAGCATGGCATATAAAGTATTCTTGTGATTCCCAGACAGGAAGATTATCTTGTGGTATACGTTTCATGAAGCAAGGAAAAGAGTCTTCTGGGAGAAGATAATTCAGGTGCCGGAAGCAGTCAAAGGCACCAATAAGCTCACAAGGATAAAAGAAAAGGCATTTCAGAATAAATAAAGGCCTGAAATGGCTTCTTCAACAATTTTGTTGTCAGGTGACATGCTCATCTCCCTCACTTCATCATTCTCCTTTTGATTCCCTGTCTCCAGAAAGAGATTTCTTTGTGAGCTTTGGTGACTCTCTACCTCTCTGCCAATAACCTTGATTTCCAGGTCTCATATTTTCTGGTAAATTCTGCCAGGTTGTAATGGGTCCCCTTATCCTTACTTTGGATTTGGTTTTTATTAGTCCTCTAGACAACAGCAATAGTTTTTTTTGACCAACTCTTACCTCAACCAAGTGGCTTCCCACATCCCTGTATACCATTATTGAGGTCTATTGGCCTGCACAGCAGTTCTCACAGTGTTATGCAGAGAGGCATGCTTAGGACACTCGTATTGTTCGTTGATGCTACATAGTGTTACTCAATATGTAGCTCTTGTATTGGTTCCTTTTCTTGTTGCTGTGACAAGATGCTTACCAAGAAGCAACTGTATTTCGTTTGTGTATTGATGGGATGCAGTCTGTAGGAGAGGGAAAGGCATGGCCAGTCTAGTGCAGCTCTGGTTTCGGGAGCAGAGGCCTCCTTGCTTATACTTTTAGGAACCAGAAAACAGAGAAATATAGGTAGTGGGTCAGGTCATTAGCTTCAGTGTTTACTTTCCAATTCTTTTATTCAATGTCCACCTCCTGATTGTTCGACAACCTCCAAAATAGTTACCCAAACAAGTGGGACCATTTTGTAAATACCAAAGCATCCCTTTCAGGCTGAAACTCAGGTCTAGTGCAGATATAGGCCAGCTATCCAGATGACTGCTCACTTTCACAATGTGAGAACAATCTCATTCTGTTCCATCAGATTCGTAGCCCTCACTGTTGTAGCTCTGATTTTCCTAGAATGTTCATCTCAATAGTGTCAGGTGAACTCTGTCTCCATAAAGACATATATTTGAATATGAATCCATTAGATAATGATAAGTTTTACTTTTATACCTTTTAATATTTCCTCCGATACCTGTGTTACTTATATGATTTTCTTTTTTTTATGAATCAAAAATTATTTAATTTTCTCCTCATTATCATATAAGGTAATGAATAATCATTACATTTGCTAATTCATTTCTCTTCCTTCCTTAATCCAAACAGTGAGGACCCACCTCTTTGTAAATGGACACTTGAAGTTGCTCTGCTCACGGCAAAACTCCAGGACCAAACACAGGTAATGCTTCCCTAGATGTTAGGTGATGTCTTTTCTACTCCTTTCCTTTGTAGAGAAGAACTTACTTAAAATACAATTCACACACTATACAGTTCACTGAAAGCTCCAGAGTCAGCCCAATTGTGTTATTTAAATAGCATCAGTATTAACTTGATATCTTATCAATATTCCTAAAGGAAATCATATTGACATTTGTGGTAAAGGCTCCCTTTCTATCAACCATCTTGAGTTCAGACAGTGATAGATCTGCTTTGTCCCTATAGATTTGCCTCTTCTAGAAATGTCCTCTTTTTTGATATTATTATTATTTTATTAATCATTCCATTTGGTTACGTCTTAAATAATATTCCACTCCCCAATTACCCTTTCACAAGCTCTTCCCACCCCACAACCTCCCTCTCCTCCCTCCCCTTTGCCTCTTTGAGGGTGCTACCCCACCAACCCATCTTCTCCTGCCCTACGCCTCCAGTATCCCCATACACTGGGATATTAAACGTCTTTGGGACCAAGAACATCCCCTCCCATTTGATGTCAGACAAGGCCATTCTCTGCTTCCTATGTCTCTGGAGCAATGGATTCCTCCCTGTATACTCCTTGGACACTGTCAATAGGGAAAAATGCCAGCCTACAGATTGGAAAAAGATCCTTATCAACCCTACATCTGAAAGAGGCCTGATATCAAAAATAAATAAAGAACTCAAGAAGTTAGACTCTAGACAAACAAATATCCCTATTACACAGCTAAATAGAGAATTCTCAACTGAGGAATTTCACATGGCTATGAAGCATTTAAAGAAATGTTCAACATCCTTAGTCCATCAGGGAAATGCAAATCAAAACTACCCTGAGATTCCACCTGACAGCAGTCAGAATGGCTAAGATCAAAAACTCAGGTGACAGCAGATGCTGACGAGGATGTGGAGAAAAAGGAACACTCGTTGTTGGTGGGATTACAAACTGGTACAACTACTCTGAAAATCAGTCTGTCAGTTCCTCGGAAAATTGGAAATAGTTCTACCTGAAGACCCAGCTATACCACTATTGGACATATACCCAAAAGATGCTGAAACATATGACAAGAACATATGCTCTACCAGGTTTATAGCAACTTTATTATATAATAGCCAGAAGGTGCAAACAACCAGATATCCCTCAACAGAAGAACAGAAACAGAAACTGTAGTATATTTATATATTTACACAATGCAGTAATACTCATTATTAAAAGCAACGACTTATGAAATTTACAGGCAAGTGGATCGAACTAGAAAATACCATCCTGAGTGAGGTCACAAAGGAATACACATGATAAATGGATATTAGTCAAAAAAGAAAGAAAGAAAAGAAAAACCTCACAATGCTCATGGTAGAACCCACAGACGGTGTGCCTAGCCCTGCAGAGACTTGACTTGATGTTCCAGGGTTAAGGGATACCCAGGAGTGCCTATGAATCTGTCAAAGGAGAACGGGGGTAATGGGGGATAAATTGTAGAAACGGTGACTGGGAGCAGAACAGGACATAATGAGTAGGATGTAACACGAATTAAAAAAAGAAACCACTTGTCTTCTAAAAGAGTTTCTAGGTACATAAGAAGACATATTTGGGAATATAAAAAATATTTTTCTTCTTGTACCTGGTCATCATGATATATTCTTGTAAGCCCAGATTTTGAATTCCTGAGGTGGCAGAATTACCAGATTGAGGCCAGCCTGGGCTACATAGTATGTAGCAGTTAAGGAAGGACTAACAAGAAAGACAAAACCTGTGTGTGTGTGTGTGTGTGTGTGTGTGTGTGTGTGTGTGTGCGTGTGCGTGTGTGTGTGTGTGTGTGTGTGTGTGTGTGCTTGTACTTGTGCTTGTGTCTTGGCAAGACTTTTAGTTGATACTGTAAGACTTTTATTTGCTATTCACACTGTCATACATGTTTTATAGCTGATAGAATCCTAGGCCTCACAACAGTTGAAAATATATAAATAAATAATAAATAAGAAAAGCATAACAAAGAGTTGGTGTGTAAGATTACCTGTAGCTCTTGCAGAGGACCCTAGGATCTACCTGATGGCTCACAATTGTCTGTAAGATTAATGCTAGGGGTATTTGCTACCTTTTACTGGATTTCCTCAGCAAAAAGCATGCATGGGGCAGACATTTGCTTTCAAGCAGTCAAACACTCATACCCATAAATTAGAAGTAAAAAAAAATTGAATAAATAAACAAAAGAAGTGATCTAGGTTCTTAGGGAGTTTATATTTCACACACGAAAGATACGGCTATCCTTACTTTAACAAGAGAGAAACTGCCTTAGAATTCTTTGGATTCCTTTCACTCCAGGCTCTCGATAACTTGTTGAGAACACTATTGTATAAGGAAATAAAGGAAGATCACAGGTTTCTATTTTGCAAAATTTCTTTGATCTGCAGTGAATGTCACAACATCATCTTTGTAGAAATAAAAGAGAAAACTGAGGACACTCTCCTGGAAGAAACTGGTCCAGGTTAAAAGATTCTGTTTCTGTTTCCACTATTTTAAAAAGTGAAAATTAATACAAATATCATCTTGATATTAAAATTTTTTGAGTTTTTATCATACATACACTAAAATTTTGTTCTAAGAATTCCTGGAATTATTTAAACTGGTAAACTGTTCTGTGGTGAAAATGGCATGATTATTTTGATTCTTCAGGAGAAGTTAAGAATAGGTTCCTTTCCCATTATCATGTATTACCCAGTAAAGATTGAATTATAAACAATTAATATTTGATTTGGAGTTTATGCATTGAAGGGGGTAGTAAGTGATATTTTTGATATGATTACTTCTTTGTGGATATATGGACAAATAGGTATTTCTCTAATTCTGCCTCTGTTATTTTTTAATATTGTTTATATTCAGAGGAAATTCATTAGATCCTGGGCGTACAGCCTAATATATTAATTTCTGGGCTTCAGTGCTGTCAACATATTTGAATTGAATTGGATACAATTTCATAATAGGAAGTTGTGATGCTTTTTACACTGCTGGGCAGTATCTATAACAAGTGAAAGATCTTTTTGATAAGAACTTTAAGTCTTACAAGAAATAAATCAAAGAAGATCTCAGAAATGGAGAGATCTGTCATGCACATGGATTGGCAGAATTAATGTAATAAAAATGGCCATCCTACCAAAGACAATCTACAGATTCAATGCAATCCCCATCAAATCCCAACACAATTTTTCAAAGACATGGAAAGAACAACTCTCAAATTTATTGGGAAAGGCAAAAAAACCAGAATAGCAAAAACAGTTCTTAACAATAAAAGAATAGCTGGGGGAATTACCATCATTGACCTCAAGCTCTACAACAGAGCAATAGTGATAAATCTTCATGGGATTGGAATGGAGACAGACAGGTTGATCAGTGAAATAGAGTTGAAGACCCAGAAATAAAACCACACACTTACACACACTTGATCTTTGACAAAGAAGCCAAACATATACAATGGAAAAAAGAAATCATATTCAATAAGTGATGCTGATCTAACTGGATGTCTGTATGTAGAAAAATGAAAATAGATCCATGTTTGTCCCCATGCACAAAACTCAAGTCCAAGTGGATCAAGGACCTCAACATAAAACCAGATACACTGAGTCTAATAGAAGAGAAAGTGGGAAAGAGACTTGAACTCATTGGCACAGGGGGAAGTTTCCTAAACAGAACTCTAATAGCTCACAGTCTAAGATCAAGAATTGATAAATGGGATCTCATGAAACTGGAAAGTTTCTGTAAGGCAAAGGACAAAGTCAATAAGACAAATCAGCATCCTACAGATTGGAAAAAATCTTCACTAACCCCACATCCAGTAAGGGGCTAATATCCAAAATATATAAAGAACTCAAGAAGCTAGTCACAAAAAAATAAAAATAAAAGTAAGGGATATAGAACTAAACTGAGAATTCACAACAGAGGAATGTCAAATGGCTAAGAAACACCTAGAGAAATGGTTAAAGTCCTTAGTGATCCCAGAAATGGAAATCACAACGACTCTGAGATTCAACCTTAGACCAGTCAGAATGGCTAAGATCAAAACCACAGGTGACAACAAATGTTGGTGAGGATAAGGAGAAAGAGGAGATTCAACCTTAGACCAGTCAGAATGGCTAAGATCAAAACCACAGGTGACAACAAATGTTGGTGAGGATAAGGAGAAAGAGAAACACTCTTCCATTACTGGTGAAATTGCAAACTGGTAGAACCACTCTAGAAATCAATTTGGAGATTTCTCAGAAAGTTGAAAATGACCTACCTAAAGACTCAGCAATACCAGTCTTGGGAATATACCCAGAAGATGCCCCACCATGTTCTATTATGTTCATTACAGCCTTATTTGTGATATCAAGAAGCTGGATACAACCCAGATATCCCATGACATAAGAATGGATACTGGAAATGTGGTTCATTTACACAATGGAATACTACTCATCTATTAAGAACGAGGATATCCTGAGTTTTGTAGGCAAATGGATGGAACTAGAAAATATCATCCTGAGTGAGGCAACTCATACCCAAAAGGACATGCATGGTATGCTCTCACTAATAAGTGAATATTAGCCAAAAAAAGAGTAGAGAATACCCAAGATACAGTACACAGTACTCAAATAGATCAACAAGCAGAAGGGCCAAAGTAAGGATGCCTCAATCTCACTTGTGAGGTAGAAGAAAACAATCACAAGGGGGGAGATATAGAGGGACAGTGGATGGAAAGGGAATAGGGACAGGGAGAGAGGGGGAAATGATCTGCTATTGGGTGGAAGAAAAGGATTGAAGCCCGAGAGACAGTAGAAAGAAAGGAAACAGGCAACCTTGGGAGGAAGGAGGTTGGGAGGACCCTCTAGAATGTTCCAATGACCTGGGAAGTGAAAGACTCTCAGGACTCAAATGGGGGGGCCCTACATGAAATACCCTACAGTAGAGAGAGGGAACTTATTGAACCCACCTCCAGCAGAAAGACAGGGCATCAAGTGAGGGATGGAGTTGCTATCCTACAATCAAAGCTCTGACTCATAATTCTTCTTATCTGAAAGAAATGCAGGGAAGGAAATGGAGAAGAGTCTGAGGTAAAGAAGGCCCAGTGACGGGCCCAAAGTAGGATCTAGTTTAAGGGGAGGCCCCAAGACCTTACACCATTACTGAGGCTATGGGGCATTCACAAAGTAGGGAGCTATCATGACTGCCCTCCAAAAGACCTAACAATCCGCTGAAAGAGTCAGATGCAGATATGTGCTCCCAACCAATGAACAAAAGCTGATGACCCCTCTGGTTGAATTGGGGAAAAAGCTGGAGGAAGCTGAGAAGGAGGGGCAACCCTGTAGGAGGACAAGCAGTCTCAATGAACCTGGACCCCAGAGATCACTTAGATACTGTATCACCAAACAGGGAGCACACACCAGCTGAGATGAGGCCTCCAAAACATATATAGCAGAGGACTCCTAGGTCTGGGTTCAGTCAGAGAAGATACACCTAACTCTCAAGAGACTGAGGCCCCAGGAAGTTATTAGGTCTGGTGTGGTGGGTGAGGTGAGAACATCCTTGTAGAGATATGGGGTGTGGGGTGGGGAGGAGGTATGGGAAGTGGAACTGTTGGAGTAAAGGTGTGGACTGAGAGGATAATAAGATCTGAAGCATAAAATTAAATAAGGAAGAAAATTTAAAATTAAAAAAATTTGAATCAAACAATAACAACAATAAAAGCAACAAACCCCCAAAACAAAACAACAAAACCAAAACAATGAACAATGGGAAAAAAGCATGTGTTTCTGAAACCCAGGTTATGGTTAACACAAATGTAGGAAAAGTTTGTACTTTCAGTTGTGGTAATTGTAGCATTCTGGAGTTCAATGAGTAAAAGACACTCTATATTTATTAATGATGTATTTACCATATGCTTTCTGTATTTCTTTGTATTACTCAAATGCTGCATTCAAAATTCAGCAAAACTGATTTGTAACTGTGTTTGCATGTATATGATGTGTGTGAGTGTGTGTGTGTGTGTGTGTGTGTGTGTGTGTGTGTGTATGTCTATGGCAGTACAGATCTGCACTTGCCACAGCAAATGTGTACAGTTTCCAGAGACACCTCAGGTGTTGGTGGAAGCCTACTTTCTGTGAACCCAGGATTTCTGCTTCTCTTCACTATTGCATATGGAAGGTAAGTTGGCCTGGCAACTTCTTGGGATTGTTTTCTCTGTGCTCCCCAAACCTCCACAGGAACACAGAAATTACAGGTGTGCAATATTGCACCTAGCTTTCGAATGGATTGTTTGGATTCAACCTCAGGCCCTTATGCTTACCTGAAGAGATCCATTAAGCCTTTTCCCCACCCTGAAATGGTTTTTACATAAATGTCGATCTTTTATTTAAAGGCAAAGTGGAAAACTTGACCCTGGTGGCACCAGCACTGAAGAGCTAACAGACAGAACAACACAGATCCCACCCAGGTCCAGACACAGGGGTTTTAGTTGGTCAACACCATCATATGCTATCTAAACTCTTGAGTGTGTGAAGGGGCCAGTCTTGTAGAACCAAAGCTATAGGATCTCCATCACACAGGGCAACAACGTGAAAACTAAGAGGAGCCCTAGTGAGGATCCAGTATTGATAGTGTAACAGAAGCCAGAGGCCTTAAACCAGACCAATGATCCATTGCAATGAATATTTGTAGGTAAAGATATTTATGCAAAAGGGTTTACTGTGAGACAAACTATACCACACCTTAGCTACCACAGTGAGACTTTTTTATTTTCTATTTTATTTATGTTTTTATTGCTTTTATTTTCATTTTTGGGGGGAGGTTGCAAGGGCAGATGGTGGGGATGAGTGGAAATGGGGTGCATGATGTGAAATTCACAATCAATAAAACATTAAGAAAAAGGTTAAAGAAAGAAACGTTGCTTCTTATTATATACATAGAGTGATTATTAAGAAAAACTTTCAGAATTGTAGTTTTTGAGCCTTTCTTAAAGTGACATGAAATTTAAGCGTAATGAATGCATAAACAACTTTCTTAATTAGTAACTATTATTGGATACTGAAATTCTTTGTTATTCTTGGAATCCTAATTTAAGTGATAAAACGTTTCTCTCTATATATTAATTTATCTGAATGTTTTGTCTATATGTATGTGTGTGAACCATGTATATGCCCTGTGCGTATAAGGGTCAGAAGAAGGCATTAGAGACTCTGGAGCTGGAGTCACAGATTGTGTGAGCCCTCTGGTGGCTGGGGATCAAAGTCTGGTCCCACACAGAGCAATTCAACAGCCCAGCAATCTCTCTAGCCTCTTGTATGGTGAATGCTTTTGCTAAGATGATTCTAGGCACAAACTTCTCTTTGCACTCTCTTGGACATAGTCCTTTGGGATCCTCTCACGAAGTGCAAGCAGGACAGCTGTGCACTTCAGCTGGTGGAAGGACACTAGAGCAGGAATGGATCCAGAGTTTCCTATAAAAATTGTGACTTTCAGAATTTAGAATATTAATTTTATAAATCTTAGTTATTTCACCTTTTTTTTTCTTCCAAACCACACATGTCTCACTGCAAGATAAACATTTTCAATTGCATGTACGTGGATTGCTTGGTAGAGGCAGATATGTCTTTGTGTTTGTATATAGGGTTTATGACCTGATGGAAGTTTTAATGCCTTGCACTTATTGGGTATGATTAATAGTTCTCAAGCTTGCTTGTTACTGGGGAATGTTCATGTCTTGGTGATAAGAAAAAGTACATGTGCCTAGTTTAGAAATGAGCCACTGGTCACATACTTTAAAACTGAACTACTAGAAACATTTTATGAAATTATCCCATTCCTCTTCATAGATTGAGCTTGAATGTTCCCTTCCTTACAGAGTGGGAATTAATCATTCAGCCTGTCTGTTCAGCAAGCTGAAGGATCTGTGTGTCACACAGTGCTAATGTGGTATTCATATTTGCCTTTCTAAACCATATCCTATTAGAGAGATCTCGTGTTTCAGTGTACATTGGGACTTCTTCCAAAATGAATTAAAATAAATGACCAGTAATAATTAGCATTCTGAAACGGAATTTGTAGCAAGGCAAACAGTCTGGCTTTCGTGACTGCAAACCACACTTTGCAGACTTCATTTTGGTCATTATTAACCTAGACCTGGAGTCTAGTTAACAAGAGTTTTATATAAAAGTTCTAGACAGGAAGAGAATGTGAGAGAAGCCTGTTGTTTCCATTCCTAGAGTTGTGCAGGGGAAGAAAAGGAGACTGGGAAAGCATAGATAAGGTACATCTTTCCCCTAAGAAAAGACAACAGCAGATACAGTGAAGGGCAATGCCATGTGCTGTGCTCTTAGTCGGACTCTTGAGAAAATAGGGTCGTATTTTTCTTTTTCTTATATTATAGTGGCTAGTCCTTGACTACAAAGATTTTTTTAAAGGTATTCCCTCACATTTTATTTTCCCACTTCATTCTTACCCTTGCCTGTACATTACAGGTCCCAGAGTAGCGAGTCTTGCTGGCCAGTTGCCAACAGGAGGAAGTGATATGTTTCTGAGGTGGACCACCTAGGTTGGTACAAAGCTTAGTGTTTATAGTAATGGCCACAAGTGAGCCTGAACCTGCCCAGGTGAAACACTGTCATACTGTAGAAGAAAAAATAGCATTTTATCATGTTCCGGCTTAGGCTGAATCATTGAGGACTATATAACACACAAAAATCCATGATTATAGAGTATCATTAGGACACAGACAAGTTCAGATGACTGCATTTGGGAACTTGTTGCTCAACAACAATTTCCCTCACTCAGACGCCCCACTGACAGGAATCTGTGACAAAGGAATTGTACAAAAGTGTGAAAAATACAAGGTACAAGAAATATTCCTTTAATTACTGAATGTTGTAAATCATTTGTTGTTATGTTTAGGCACACTTCTCTACTAAATACTAGATGGAGATTGTTGGGGGAGGCATAATGATGAGACAGAAGTACAGACAGACATAAAGAAATAGGTAACCTCACTTCATCTATTGGTTTTTCCCACATTATTTTGTAAGAAGTGGGATATTTATTTATCTTTGCACTGTACTTCTAGGTTAGTTAGACAACATGCCATAGATTTCTTTGGTGGCTGGCTTTTGTTATGTTCTCAGTTTATTCCACGGTGAAGATCAAGATTCAGGCACTGGTTAGGTTGGTGATAGTTGAAAATTTTCCATTTGTCCTGCAAATGGTCCTTGTTATTATGAGTTCATATGACTCTCGTCTTTTTAGGTGTATGTATCTGGGCTGTCATGATTGTGGTGGTTTGAATATGCTTGGCCTATGGAATGTGGCAAGGAGGTATGACCGTGTTGGAAGAAGTGTGACACTATGGAGGTGGACTTTGAGATCCTATGTTCACGCTCCACCCCATGCAGAAGAGACCTTTTCTCCTCTTGGTTGCCTTTGGAAGACAGTCTCCCTTTGGCTGGCTTCAGATCAAGATGTAGAACTCTTGGCTCCTCCAACTCCATGTCTGCTTGCCGGTTGCCATGCTTTCTGCCATGATGATAATGGACTGAACCTCTGAAGCTGTAAGCCAGCCCCAATTAGATGTTTTCTTCTTTAAGAGTTGCCATTTCATGGTGTCTCTTCACAGCAGTGGAAACCTTAAGACAATCCATAACTATGTACAAGGCCTATTATACTGGAATATTATTTAATCTCAATTGCTTCCTCAGAGTTCTTGTCTTCACATGTAGACATATTAACTAAGACTTTAACATATGATCATTGGGACTATACAGTTCAAGCAGACACATGTACATAATTATATTAGCTATACAAAGATGAGAATCTAATCTATTCTTTTTAACATGGTGATTGACACAGACTAGATGTTTAATAAATGATGACTAGTTACCAAAGAAAGTAATATAATTATAAAGTATAATACAATATAGGTAATTAAAGGCACATATTTTGATACAGTGGTTTAAAGCCCTCTTTTACCTATTATACAAACCTAGTTTCTATATCTATAAGTCAATGCAGTAATAATGCCACCCTTTTGAAATGTTGAAATGTTAAAAGACTAAATGAGTGTCTGATAAATGATTAACTCCCTCTAAATGTTACTTCTGATCAATATTTAACTATACTTCATTCATTTAGCCTACTTTCATTTGCCTAACAGCCAAAGCCCCACCTTTCTAGTGTGATAAGCAGGACAAGAGCATGCTGGGAAAGTATTCTCTTGGGCTTGTTTCTCTGTGCTTGGTGGTGATATTTTGGCTCTCGTGATAGTAATATTTTTAGTGTTTTCAGGAAAAGTTAGGCTAAATTAATTTTAGAACTGACCCACTTACATATTGTTTCCTTTTCTTTAGAATACGGCAGTTGAACAGCTAACTTAGACAATTTACAAACTTTATTGTGGCTTATATGGGGCAAACTACTCTAGAAATAGGACCCAGTGGTCCAAGAGTGAGTAGTTGCTTGATAGATTCAAAACCAGTTCTTAACCCTTGTTCTTCTTTCTCACGTTCAGAAGTTTGGAGGGTAAGAAAAAATGGACTACTCTATTTGGTGTGTGTATAACTCTGTCTCTGTCTTTTTCTCTGTCTCTGTCTCTGTCCTTCTCCCAATCCCCCTTCCCGCTCTCTCTCTCTCTCTCTCTCTCTCTCTCTCTCTCTCTCTCTCTCTCTCGTGTGTGTGTGTGTGTGTGTGTGTGTGTGTGTGTGTGTGTCAGACAGAGAGAGAGAAAGACAGAGAATATCAAATAGTCAATTAAATAAACAGAATTAGAGCAGCTTTCAATTACACTGAACTATTTTCACTTGCTAAATTTAGATTAATAAATTTGGATTAGTTTACAAGCTTTTGCAAGAATTCATTATTAGGGCTGGAGAGATGCCCCAGTGGTTAAGAGCACTTGGTGCTTTTGTGAGGAATTGAGGTCTTGTTTCAGGCACTGCTATGGTACTTTTTTTTTAGCCATCTGTAATTCCAGTGCTTGTGGATATGATGTCTTTTCTGGCCTCCAGAGGCACCAGACACTCATGTGGAACACATACATACTTTCAAGCAGATACTCATACACATGAAGTAAAGATAATTCTTTATAAAAATAAATTATTAACCTAAACAGCAGAACTACTTTGAACTAAAATAATTTTTTCTCAACTCCAATGAACTGTATTTTGGACCTTCAAATATCCTTTTAAAGACTCAGTACATTAAAGTTTTTTGCTTCTCCCGTTTTCATTCTCATTCTCATTTTTGGACTCAAATCTCATCTTTACCTGAGTATGTCTTGCAATTTTGCACACAGAGCCATGTAGCAGATGCTAGAAAAACACTAACTAAACCTGCTGAACTACCATCTATGATGATTTAATCATCTCCATCTTGCTTTTATGTAAGATTCTGTTAATGCTTCTTTTTCTATGAAGGTGGACTCCAGATTAAATTTTCTCAAATAGTCTCTAAGGAGATCTGTTAGTTATAGTTGGCTTAAGAATGAAACCTGGTTGACATTCTGACTTTCACCTCTGCAGACAGATCAGGCAGAAAACCAAACAAATTAAAACCAAAAATGTTACCAAGCGTTACTTGAATATGTGCTCACATATGAAGATTTGGAGCCAGGAGCGTCAGATGAGAGAGAACATTTTATGTTTGTCTTCCTGGGTCAGGTTTACCTCACTCAATATGTTCTTCGTTTGTTCTATTCATTTACCCATAAAATTTATAATTTTACTTGCATTTACAGGAGACTAGCCATGAATAGTGTATATGTACCATATTTTTACTATGCATTTGTCAGTTGAAGAACATTTAGCTTGTTTCCAATTCCTAGCTACTATGAATAGGGAAGCATTGAACATGGGTGAGCAAGTTTCTACCCAGTCAAATGTTGAATTCATTGGGAATACACCAAGGAGTGGTTACAACTGGGAAATACAGTAATTTCATTTTAATTTTTTTTAGGAATTCTTCACACTGACTTCCATGGTGGTTGCACCAGTTTGAAATCCTACCATCTGACCTACAGTGCAAGGGAGATCTCTTCCCCAAGTTCCCACCAGAAATTGTTGTTAGCCTATATGTCATCCTAACTGGTATGTGATAAAATCTTAAAGTTGTTTTTGATTTCCATTTTCATAATTTCTAGGGACAATTAACATTTATGAGATTATTTAAACTTGATTTTTTTCTTTTGAGAACTCTCCATTCAGATCCATGCTTTTAAAGTGAGTCATAAATGCGGATGCTTCACTTCTTCTTTAAAAGGGGGACAAGAATACCGTTAGGAGGGAAAGGGAGGCAAAGTTTAGAACAGAGACTAAAGGAACGCCCATTCAGAGCCTGCCCCACGTGTGGCCCATACAAACACAGCCACCAAACTAGATAAGATGGATGAAGCAAAGAAGTGCAGCCTGACAGGAACCGGATGTAAATCTCTCCTGAGGGACACAGTCAGAATATGGCAAATACATAGGCGAATGCCAGCAGGAAACCACTGAACTGAGAATGGACTGTTGAAGGAATCAGAGAAAGGACTGAAAGAGCTGTAGGAGCTTGAGACCCCATATGAACAACAATGCCAGCCAACCAGAGCTTCCAGGGACTAAGCCACTACTCAAAGACTATACATGGACTGACTCTGGGCTCCAAATTCATAGGTAGCAATGAATAGCCTAGTAGGGGCACCAGTGGAAGGACAAGCCTTTGGTCCTGCCAAGGCTGGATCACCAGTGAATGGGATTCTTGGGGGGAGTGCGGTAATGGGGGAAGAATGGGGAAGGGAACACCCATATAGAAGGGGAGGGGAAGGAGTTAGGGGAATGTTGGCCTGGAAACCGGGAAAGGGAATAACACTTGAAATGTAAATAAGAAATACCCAATTTAATAAAAATGGGGAAGTAAAGAAAATTAAAATAAAAATAAAGTGGGTCATTTTCTTTTCTGACTTTGTTTTTTTTGTTATTATCAATAGTTATCCTCTGTTAATTGTATAGAAATTCAACCCTTTCTACCTCCTTTTCTCATGCTTCTCTCTTTGTGGAGTCAACCAAAAAAAGTATTTATGGGTATAATTATCAACTACATTAATCAGATGAAGAATTGTTCTTTATTTTTATTATTACTTAAACAATTCAGGATAACTGTTATTTATGTTATTATACATAAAATTGCATATGTTAAGTAGTTGGCAATGTATTTATATATAGTATTGCATCTGGATAAGCTATATGTAAACACTAAACCTGCTGATTTTGATATCCAGAAGAATCATGAAACCCAAATTCCAAGTTATTAAGGGTTGGCTATATTGTTAAAAGGTATAAAATCTATGTAGTTTCTGTCAATATTTGATAAAACCAAATAAGTATAACATGATACTTTAAGTATTATAAAGTATTTTGAGTTCATAATTTTGTCACTTTTTAACTTATTAAATATAATAGACTACCCTTATTTTGATTAATTTATTCAATGTTATCTTCAATAATTTTAAGATGTTAATTCACCATACCCATGGTAGAACTTAGTTTCACTGCTATATTAGATTGTGGAATTCTCTTCATTCTCTTTCCGTCACTTCCACCACATTTGAGATGATTATATTATCCTTCAGAGCTGCTCTAGACTATTACTTCATCATAATTAAATGTGCTGTTTTTGAAAGTTGGGCAGTGTTAGTTTTGATGTTTATTTTTATGTACATAAAAATGTTATTTTTTTAATACTTTAGGGAAAAGTTTGAGGCTGAGGGCTGCTTGACCACAAACATATTTATTAGCCCCATGAAAACACCAGAGAGCACAACCATCTTATGGTAGACTTGGTGAATTATTTGAATCAGTAGCATAGTCTACAGTGACACTATATCACAGTGTGAGAATGTGCTGAGTGCTGTTATCCCTTTAACATTGTGAAGATGTCCAAAGAGACAATGGACTACTTTCTTCAGCAAGTGGTCTCCATACATGTTACCCTAATAGTGGCTGATGGAAATTTAAAAGTAATAGGCTATTTGGTAATTGACCCAACAAAGAATGTGACTGTACATTTAAGAATTATTTATTGGCAAATAATTTTGCCATGTCAAAAAAGTTATGAGGATATGTTTCTTATAAAATTCATCAATATAGAAAATAACAATGACAATTTAGGAATGACCTATTTTTACTTAAACTTTCTTTGTAGAAAATAACATTGTTTCAGTTGACAATTTATTGAGTGAAAAATAATGCTGTCACCTGTTAATATAAAATCAGTGTTTTTGGACATATCTTGACCTTGCTTATTTTTTCTAAATTGAAGAGATATTATGTGTTTGATATTATGGTTAGATTTGGTTTACAAATGAACATATAGTCCTTTCTTTCCAACTAAAAGTAATTTATAAAAAACGGCACTCAGGTTTCTAACATTTTGCTAAATAGTGACTATGGTCAAAACACAGTCATATTTGTACTTAGTAATGGTATTGACTTCATGTCTGAATATTAAGCACATTTTAACAATAACAGGTCTAATGCAGAGTAGATGTTTTAAACATGCACACATAGTTATCAGAAATTATTGGCTATTTGTGATGAATATTATGTAAAAATACTCACCTCATACTTTTCTCTGTACACTGAAATATTTAGCTCCAGTGATGACTAAAATATTTAGAGATAAGTGTATTTCAACACAAAATAACCTATAGTTGAAAAACAGAAGTATAAGTAGCATCCAAAATTAAAATGGCCCCACACCTACAAACCTGTTTGCAGTTTCAAGCTGTTTTCACTGTTAAAGATGAAATCAGAAGATTGCAGTTCACTTCTCCATGATAGAATCAGTATCCTCTTCACCCCTTATCATCCTTTGAAAAATAACGTAAGTTCTCCATTTCATGTTTTTATACCTCTTTAAAACATAAAACTGCACTGTAAAGATGGTTTCGCAGATAAAGCTTTTGCTATCATGCCTGGTGATTGAGTCCCACCTGAAGTCCACATGGTGAAAGCAGAGAGCTAACTTCCACAAGCCGTCCTTTGACCTACAGGCATGAGTCCTGACACTCACACACGGCTGAGCATACACATACATAATACAATTGTAAAAATAGAAAATTTAAAAGAAAACTATTTAATTACTTCAAAGCTTTTTAATTTTGCTTATTAGAGTTGTGTGTATGATTAATATGCTTGCTTTGCATAATTCTTCAAATGTTTCTTCAGGTAAGTGAATGGAATATTTACAGGGGTAAATGATAACTCAAGCCTCTTGACCACCAGCATCTACTTTTCTCTGAACTTAGGTCTGCCATGCTTTCAGTTATTCTGTTTCAGTCTTGTCTTTGTTCTTAGGAGGATTTAGAACTCTACGTGGAGTGCTTACAGGGAGTCCATACATGAGCACACCTGACACATGCCGGACAATTGCACTGTGATTATTTCTATTTTGTAAGGGCTGAAACTTAGATATAGAAAAGTTAAGCCCTTTGTGAGAAGCCACATTTAAGCTAGCATTCTCTGAGATGGAGATAGAAACCTTTAATCAAGAAGAGGTTAAAATGTCAGGATTCCAAATCTGAAATAGATGGTCTGAAATGGAGGATTCTCAAGAGAGAATAATTAAAGGAGTTGACGCCTCATTGTCTTTAACGATATTCCTCACTGTTCCATCAAACCATTGAATAGATAAGAGGTGAGCAATACGTTTCAAGCTGATCTTTTATGTGGCAAGATAATTTAGACACAAAGCTCACAGGGGTGATGTGTAAAGAAAATTCACCTGCCAGGCAGCCATGTTTCAGGTTTCGGTATCGTATCAGGTGAACAAAAGAACACACATGATGACTGTAATTCAGTTTCCTTTTACAGAATTTGCTGTCTGTAACCATAGACCTTGTATGTCATATGTGTGGGTTTGAGTCTTAGAGACTGATATGTTGCTTCTGAATTTTAGAGTAGATAAACAAATTTTTTTAATATTCACCTATGCTCAGAGTATTTGCCATGTAATGTCATAAGATGGTTAATATATGTTTAAAGGGTGGAAGTAAGTGGAGAAAATAGCCTTAGGCAAAATTGTAGACAATTACTGCCACGTCTGGGAAATTCTGGATGGAAACACAGCTTCTTTTCCTCATTGATTCAGGTCTATCAACCTCCTGCGGAAAGAAAGTATACCATTCCTAAATTTAAAATCTTTACAATTCTTTGGTATTCTGAGCTTTTGGGCTAATATCAACATATCAGTGAGTGCATACATGTGTGTTTTTTTTTTGTGATTGGGTTACCTCATTCAGGATAATATTTTCTAGTTCCATCCATTTGCCTAAGAATTTCATGAAGTCATTGTTTTTAATAGCTGAGTTGTACTCAGTTGTGCAAGTTTACCACACTTTCTGTATCCATTCCTCCATTGGAGGACATCTGGGTTCTTTCCAGCTTCTGGCTATTATAAATAAGGCTGCTATGAACATAGAGGAGCATGTGTCCTTGTTATATGTTGGAGCATATTTGGGTATATGTCCAGGAGTGGTAGAGCTGGGTCTTCAGGTAATATGTCTAATTTTCTGAGGAACTGTTAGATTGATCTCCAGAGTAGTTGTACCAGCTTGCAATCCCACCAACAGTGGAGGAGTGTTCCTCTTCCTCTACATCCTCACCAACATCTGCTGTCACCTGAGTTGAATGCTCGGGAATACCCAAGGTATATTTTACAGACTACACGAAGCTTAAGTAGAAGGAAGACCAAAGCTTGGGTGTCTCAGCGTTGGTGAACATGTGAACTCACAGTGATTGTGACATCATACACAGGACCTGTGCAGGACTACATCCTTCCTCAATACAGAGAAAGGATTTGAGCATGAAGTTCCATTCCTGTCCAAGAAGTTGCCATAAATATTTAACTGCTAGGAATGAGAAGGTTTGTTTTCTCTAAAAGTGCAACCTCTGAAAATTCAGCCAACCTCCAGAAGAAAGCCATACATCCAGGAATATTTGAGAAGGAAAATTGTCATTGATGAGGAAAGAAGAAAAAATTAGAAAATTGGGTGAGAAGGAAAGTGGGGTGACTCTGGGAAGAGTTTATGATGGAGGGAAGGTAAAATTATTAAAACACATTATAAAATTATATATAGAAATTATATATAAAAATAATTATATATATAAACTTAAATTTTTTGTTTACCTTTACATTTTATCATTTTTAAAGTATCTACATAACAAGAGATTTCACATTATGAATTTTCTTCATTCTTTGAAATTTGATATATGTGTATAAATAGCTTGTTCATATCCAATCAAAATTCTCTCTACATCCCAGACTTTCAATACTTCCCACTTTCTATCTTCACAATTTCCCCCAATTTTCTTCTTTTTATAATCTATTGAGTTCAACTAATGTTACCTATATGTGCATGAATATAGAACTACTGGAGAGTCACTGGATCATTTCTTTGACTAGGAATGTTATATTATCTTTGCAGATTATATGAAATAATTTTAATTAACATGTATTAATTAATAGATAGGTCTAAAACAGGCTACTCTTAAAGGATGAACCATAGTTTTTTCAGAAAAAAAACAAAAAACAAAAAAACCCCCAAGATCATGCGATACCTCACAATTGTCACCTGTTTAGGGAGGTCTCAAATTCCCAAAAATAACACAAGCTCTTTCTCTTTTTTTTAAATATTTGCCTTTTAATTTTGATTATTGTTTATGAGAAGTATATTCACTTGGCTCCAGAGAGTGTATTACAGTAGACACGATGAACACACTCTAAGACTTCTAACAAGAACAAAAGTATTTTTATTAATCAAAAAAGACATCCATTGCATTGAGCCTTTAAAACATACAAAATCCCACTGCCACAGACTCCCATAGCATGGCTTTGCATCCTGTTCTCAGCAAAGCTAGGGCTTTGCCTTTACCATGGACACAAGCTATTTCTATTGATCTGGGTTGCTCTCGATAGCTAGCTGGTATTACCTGTTTGGTAATCTCCTTTTGCAGGAGATACAACATAAATTTCAGAACATAGAAAAATGAAGCTGAATCTTACATGAAAACTTCCTCTTGGTTCGCTCCTTGCACATTGATAGAGGTTGTCAGTAGGTCTCTGAAATGGAAAAATTAGCAACTGGATTTACCCAACAATGAACCCTACATGACAAGGACTAACTTTCCAAACCAAATATCTCTACTGATGCAGTTGTGGCATAATTGTTATGAAGCTAGGCAACCACTCTGTGATTGTATTTAAGGACTGCACCACAGGAAGAAATTAATGTGGGTATTGCAACCTGGTCAAAAGTTCATGACAGAAGAGTTCATTAGTTCCAGAGTGGAAACTTTAATTTTTATTTCCAAATTGCTTTCAAAATACCAACATTTATATCCATAAATTATTGCTTCTGTTCACCTTGGACAAAGAATCTTTTTTTTTTGCAATGGGGAGCACTTAATGAGGAGACCCAAAAGTAACAGTGGAGTGCTCAAATAGGGTAATCATATTAACCCTCCCTGTCAAACTTCAAGGAATATCATAGAAGTGGCAGAAACTACATAAGAGGAAAATTAGATAAGTGCTATGAACTGCTATCTTCTTGACATGACATGAATATTTTATATCCATGCTCTCAGGTTACCTACACAGGTCATATACAAGATATGGCCAGTCAACATTCCAACATAGATGAGAAAAGGGTTCATGAGTTCTACTAGTAACTAGAAGCTATGTTGCAATTGAAGTCAATTGGGGAGAGAGAGTCATTTTTGCCTAACAAAAGATGTGTGGCTGGTGGCTGACTTCCATGTTCCTATGTGTGTTCCCACGTCCATGCACATATGAGTAGCGTTAATTGGACTCAACGGCTTATAAAAAGAAGAGGAAATAACAAAAGTAGGATAGGGTACGTATTAGAAGAGTATAGGTCATAGGCCTATGTATATATGACTTTTTAAAAGAACAAATAAAAACTCAAAGTGAGAAAGAAAACTCCAGATGAAACTCTACAACTTTGTAAACTACTGTGAAAATAAAAACTAACATTAAAAATAAACATATAGGTAAAATAAACACTGTTTGCTTGCTATTTTAAGGGGTTCTATGAAAGTAAAGGAAAATGTTTTCAGTAGAAAAATCTCCTCATAGGAATGAATAGTGCAATAGGGGCATTAGCAGTGTTGTAGGGCTCTTTCATTAGTGGGGCATCATTGGATATTCTTGACTGGGAATGTATAATCATCACTCTGAATTGCTGAAATGAGAGGCTCAATACCACACTCTGGATACTTGCTTGACTCTCACACTTCCACTTCATTGGTCATGTCATCCCTAAGTGTGGCTATGACAAAAATATCTAACACAAAAGATCTAACTGTTACAAGCCATCTTTCTGAATAGAATAGGAAATATTTCATTGTCTTTTAATTGTTCTGCAAGTAACTAAGGTGAGAAACTACTGGCTTCTGAAACAGTTTACCAATGGCTAGCTCTGATACAAAGAAAGGAAGAAGAAGAAGAAGAAGAAGAAGAAGAAGAAGAAGAAGAAGAAGAAGAAGAAGAAGAAGAAGAAGAAGAAGAGGAAGAGGAGGAGGAGGAGGAGGAGGAGGAGGAGGAGGAGGAGGAGGAGGAGGAGGAGGGGGAGGAGGAAAGAAAAGAAAGACTTAGAAGAAGAAAGAAGACTTAGAAGAAGAAAGAAGACTTAGAAGAAGAAGGAAAGAAAGAAAGAAAAAGAAAACAAAAGAGAGAGAAACAACCAAAAAAGCAAAAACCAAACCAAAACAAACAAATTAAAAAAAAAAGCCTCGCTTAGCTTATCCCAAAGCTTTGTTTTTTGCACTAAAATAAGATGGGGGCTCTGAAAGCTCCCTAGCCTTTTGGTTTGAAAGTGTTCTACTACATGACATGAATTGTGGGTCACAACTCCAAACAGAAGTACTGTAACTGAATGTGGGAGTTTGGAAATATTTGACAACAGCAAAAGTTTTCTTAAGTTCTATAACCAAGAAGCAATTCTAAGTCAAACATACACTGAGTAGGACAGTTTCTGGCAGAGCCCTTTCTTGTGGCATACCATAGTGCATCTGCACTCAAACAGGTTGTTGGTGAACCTTGTCTGAAAAACTTCACTCAGAATCAAGGTGATTGAGTCCTCTGTGGACTTCACTATTTTGTGATATATACTAAGTTTGCTGCTCTAGGAGGAGAGCGATGGCTCTATTTTGCAAAATGAAAACACTTAATGCCTTCTTGCTGCATTTCTCGGGAAGTAGCCACAAATTAGTTTATCTTTGGTCTAACTGTATAATGTTAATATTTTAATTTTAGAATTTAATGTTTGAGTGGCTGACTAAAGTTGCTTTAAGATGTTAAGTGAACCTTGGCTTGAGGTGAGGATAGGATTTCCAGTAACCTATAAATCCTACTTCTAACACTGTGTACTAACTCAGCACACACTCAACATTGATGCACGTAAAGTTCATTTGTTCACCAAAGGCATGCTGATGTTCAGCATCCTGAAGTGTCATGTTGTCAGCTACATGTATTAGTTATGTACAAGAGGTACAACCATCACATTGCTAGGTAAATTTGCTTTCTTTTAAGTACCAAGGAACTGTTGATATATATATATACCAAATAACTGCTCTATAATACTGTTTCTTTGTGTCTTATCATCTTGTCTTAGTCAGAGTTTCTATTCCTGCACAAAACTTCATGACCAAGAAGCAAGTTGGGGAGGAAAGGGTTTATTCAGCTTACACCTCCACATTGCTGTTCATCACCAAAAGAAATCAGAGCTGAAACTCAAGCAGGTCAGGAAGCAGGAGCTGATGCAGAGGCCATGGAGGAATGGCCTCTCAACTTTCTCTTGGCTTTCTCAACTTGTTTTCTTATAGAATCCAGAACTAACAGCCCAGGGATGGCACCACTCACAATGGGCTCTCCTAGCCTTGAACATGCCTTACAACTGGATCTCATGGAGTCATAAACTCAAGGGAGGGTCCTTACTCTGTGATAACTCCATCTTGTATTAAATTGACACTCAAAACCAGTCAGTACACATCTGTTAAGATACTTGCCTACCAAAGGTCATTGAAAAAAATACAGGTGAGGAGGATGTAACCTAGTAGACCATATCTGCTGAAAACAACATGTGCTTGGTATTGTGGAAAATATGATATTGAAATCCAAACATTTTAGAGACAATCCTCACTTCATCATGTTTGAAAGCAAAAGATAACATTAATTTATTATTTTCAATAATTTATTTCTTTATTCTTTTTACATCCCAATCACAGCCCTGTCCCGCCTTTTCTCCCAGTACTGCCCTTATACACCCTTCTCCCCAACACCTGCTCCCCTTTTCTTCAGAGAAAGAAAATCCTCTTTCGGTACCATCCCACCCTGGGACATCTAGTCCCACTGGGACTAGGCACATCTTCTCCCACCGAGGGCCAATCAGACAGTTCAGGTAGGGGAAGGGGATCCAGTGGCAGGCAACAAAGTCAGAGACAGGTCCTTCTCCCAGTGTTAGGGGATCCACATGAATACCAAGCTGCACATCTACAAATGTGTAGGATGCCTAGGCCTAACTCCTGCATGCTCTTTGGTTAGTGGTTCAGTCTCTGTGAGCCCCCAGGGGCCCAGGTCAATTTACTCTGTAGGTTTTCTTGTGGTGTCCTTGACCCCTCCAGCTTGCTCAATTATAATCTACCCTCTTCCACAAGACACCCTAAGCTCTGTGTGATGTTTGGCTGTGCGTCTCTTCATCTGTTTCTATATGCTCCTGGGTGAAGCCTCTCAGGAGACATATATGCTAGGCTTCTGTCCAAAAGAATAACAGAGTATCTTTGAGTCAGTACTACACCAGTTTGAAAACAACAGTAAGAACTTGTAGCAATGGCTGTCATGATTGATGAGTCTTCTGATACTATTGTTATTGTCTGTTTTATTGTTATACAGATTACAGGATAAGAGCAAAGCAATATTTACTGTGACAGTCTGATGCATCAATCTGATGCTATTGGTCTGATGACCAATCTGATGCATATTTGATGTATGCAAATGACCTAAATTGTATGAGCAAGCAATCAAGTAAAATTAAAAACAACACAGTGAATTGCTATTCCTGGAGGAAGGACAAGTAAGCAGGAGTTATAGACATCACACTGCATTTCCTGAGGTAGAGTATAGTCTCCTCATGCCAGGGAGTTTTCACAGTCACCTCTTAAATGTGTGACACTGCACAGAAGATATCAGAATGTATTCCAAAATCTCCTAAAACAGAGGCTTAGGAAATGAACAATACTCCCTGTGTCAAAATGTCTATATGCATATTAAAAAAATAGGCATAATTTCAAGTTCAGCTTCAGTAATTGTATAAAAAAGTTTGTGGGCCACAGAGTCAGAATTATAAAATTAAACAGGACCTTGGAGATCAACTATTTTATAAATTGAGATTTTGTTGGAATGAGAGAACATATGTAGAAATCACATACTCATTCTGTGGGAGCTGCGTTAAAGTTTTTGTTTAACCTTTCAGAGAGAATTATCAAAAAATAAATTTATATTCCAGAAATGTCGAAAGGAGAGCATAGGAGAATTGTCTCCTGCAGCTCCTTGGCCTTTAGATGACTGGGCACTACCTGTGTTTATAGAGTTGATTTGATGTGAGGTGGGAGTCCAGTTGACTTCTTCAGGATGATCTGGTGGCTTTATGTTGGTAGGAACTAAAATGTCCGAATTGGTGGACTTCACTGGAATACAGCTTAGAGATTGAAAAGTGATTCTTGAAAATTACCTCCCTTTAATTATTCAAGTGTAAATCGAACACTAAAATTACCATCTTTTAAAACAAAGCTGACGATAGAAATTGCAGGGGAGGAAATGCAGTAAAAGCAGTAACATAAAATGGATATGTGATATTTTACACAAGTTTAAGGCAATAATTGGTCTCATCATTAACTTTGGTATGCTCTCCTACTAATTCATCCTTTGTGCTGTGTTAGATACTTTGCTTAGATTTTCAGTATTATTCGTTATTCAGAGAAATACTGTCATCATTTGTGCTTCTCATCTACTTAAAGAAAATGAAGATCCTTCCAAAAACTCAGTTGCTCAAGGTTGTAAGGGTAGTGCCCTACATCTGAACCACAGTTTGAAAAGAATTGTCTTGACTTGAAGGGCTTTTTAATAATAAGCTTCCCTCCCCAGTGGATTTTCATTTAATGGGTTTTTGTATAAGAATGTGTAAGGATCAGCTGATAGCTGATGTATGTTAGCTGTGGGGTTAATGCTGTCCTTTTGCTAACTAGATAGGATGGTATCAGTACTTTCTCACGTGTTTTCTATGTGAACCTTTATTATTTATTTGTTTGCTTATTTATTTTAAAGATGCTTACTGTTCTGCACATATAATTTTCTGTTCTATGATTGTTCTTCCATGTAGATATGTATAAAATAATTATTTTTCCTTTTGGCTTTATACTGTATCTTTCTACCCATTGCTTTACTCTGAAGCCATTGCTCTTGCTACTCAGCCTCCTTGGTTAGCCTGACACATTGACTGTGAGTTTATGTCTTCCAAAACAGTGACAGTATTCAGAAAGAATGTGTTCTTCTTCAGGAACAGTAATGGAGATTAAGCTTAGTTTTACTGACAACCCATAGGAAATCAGCAGACTGTAGGAGTCGGATTGGGGGGACATGAAGTTGTGTGAACAGGGGGTAGGGAGGTAGGTAAGATCTAGAGGTTGTTAAGAGAGGGAACCATGTTCATAATACATTGTATGACAAAACATTTAATTGAAAAAAAACACAAATTAATTTACACAAATGCCAAGTAGGGGAGAATTGGCAAATTTATTCAAACATATAATTAACTTTTCTGTTATGATACTATATCTGTGGAGGACATATAACCTGCTTATATGACTTAAAAAGATAGAAAAATGGTATCAGGTATGAATTGTGGTTTGTTTTGTTTTGAAATAGGGTTTTACTGTGTAATTTCAGTTGTCTTGGAATATGCTATCAAGTCCAGTCCAGTGTTCTGCCTGCCTCTGAATTCTCTGATTTTCCCTGTTCCATGTTTTGATTTTCCAACATCAATAATGCTTGTTATTGTCTGTCCTTGTAGGCATTGCCATGGGTGACAAGTAAGAGATCTTTAACATTTTTATTTAAATTCCCTTAGTTATTAAGAAATCAGATCTATGTTTCTGTTGGTTAATAATATACAGCTTTTCCCTCAAAAATGTTTGGTTAAAAATGAATTTTCAATTGGGTTATATCTCTTTTGATTGAAGACTCCGAAGGTCTCTTTATAGATTGTAAGTCAGATATGTAATGCAGTTACAATCTCTTGTTCTGTAAATAGTATTTTTATAGCATACTGTATACCATGAAAGCTTTATATTTTGATGACATAGATTTTTCTTGCTTTGGTCATTTGTGATTTGAATCTTATAGCTATGAAAGCACTATATAATTCAAGGACGTGAAAATCCGTGCCTGTTTCTGTCTACAAGTTTATAGTCTTGCTTTTCCATTAAACATCTTAGATGCCAGTTTCAATTTACTTTTAAATACAACAGAAGGTAATAACAATTAGAATGTCTTTCTGTAGATTCTCACCTTAAGCTAGACATTATATTTTAGAAAGAAAAAGTAAAACCATTAATCTTTTGACAGAACCACAGCATGCCAATCACACAATAATAGTAAATTCTCTGCTAAATCCTTTGGCTAGGTAATAAACCAAGAGCAATCCTAAGGAGCTAAAGGAGAAAACTGCCAAGTGTGCTGTCAGTATTCGCAGCACAGTGAAATCACACATACAAAACATAACTGGAGTAAAACTGCTGAGTCAAGTGATATAGGAATTTCACTCTTTATAAGATCAATAAAATACAATGAAAACAAATGAAGTAGTTTTGCTTACATGCTCCCTAACACTAGTTAGATTAAATACCAAGTAAGTAGTCTAAGAGTACATTGAATATCCTTCATTGTAAACTACAGATTGTTATTGGAAACAATCAATTATAAGCTAGAATATGGGGAGAGCCATGTGATATTTACAGGTTTGGGCACAGAGTGTGCAAACAAGCTGATTTTTATGAAGGAATATTCTCCTCAAATTCTTTCGAAATTGCTAGCACTCAGAACTGAATCTTAGTAGCAATTGTTTTTAACGGTTGGATCATTCTAAAATGTAAATGGAATTGTGAAAGGGCCAAAGATAAGTTGAAGGATTTGCTTGAGATATTCCTGACAAGATATGAAGATGTCAAAATCCCCAACAGTTGCAACTTTATATTTAAGAAAAACATTGAAATATAATGTAGTGGTTTGAATCAGAATGGTCCCCATTAGCTCACATATTTGAATACTTAGACATCAGGGCATGGCTCTTTGCTGGGATTAGAAGCTGTGGTCTTGTTGGAGGAAGTGTGTCATTTGGGTGGGCTTTGAGGGTCCAAAAGTTCACATTATCCCCCGATCGTTCTGTTTGCTCATTGAGGAAGATGGAGCTGTCACTCCTGCCTGCTGCCATGATCTTTGCCATGATGATAATGCACTAAACCTCTGAAAGTGTAAACAAGCCCCAAGTAAAATGTTTTCTTTTTGTGAGAGTTGTCCTGGTAATAGTGTCATTTCATAGCAACAGGACAGTGACTAAGACATAGAACAGCTGTCCACATTAGAGAAATGGATCCAAATAATCATGGAAATAAGTTTTCACTCAAAGATGGGCAGCATAATGTTACTGAAAATAAACTTTTCAACAAGTAATTCTGGGTTGACTTCAATAGCGTTCTGTCATAAAAATAAATCTTCATTCCTTTCTTTTTGAATGCCCTCACATTAACTCCAGATTGACTGTAGGTTTATGAAAATGAAATTAAAATGTACTGAAAAACTGGCAAAAGGGCTGCATTTGAAGAAACCTCTTCATCAAAAGGTACCACAGTGGAAAGGTAAATCATATGGGGACTGAAGAAGCGTATACACACACAGGGAGGCATGCGTTTATAATAAAGGATTCATCTTCACATCTGTCTATTATTGTCTCACTAAATATCTGCTTTGAACATCCAACTGTTCAAAGAAAAACCATAAGGCACCACTCTTCAAATACCAGTGACAAAAGGAGGACCATGTTAAGTGCTGAAAAGCACAGAAGGTAACTGTGTTTTTCATACATTTCTGTTTGGTGGAGGTGTACGTTTGACCTTCTCCTTTGGAAAACTGTTCATTGTCTTTAGCAATGGATATGTACGTTGCTGGGTCCCAGTGAAACAAAATCTTAGGAAAACCTAATGAAAATTTATATACCTGAATGTGGTATAGAGAGCTGTGGCACCAAAGAGAGCAAGCCTTGTCAAGAATGGGGTCAAGGCTTATCCAAACCCAAGGAAATTTCATTATGAGATAATCAGAAGTAGGATTGCTTCCCTTTCTACTCCAATCCTGTGTGTCCCAGTGCATGTACCCCTATACCCTCATGTTACCACAAATCAGGAGGTCAAGTAGACCAGTGGCCATGTTAAACTTCCTCTCCTTTATAAGACTATGTCTGACAGCACCTGAAAGTCCTCTTTGTGCATTGAGGTATCCCCAGAGTCCTGGTCCTAGTCCATGATGTACACACTCACCTGAAAGGCCTACTCAACCCCAAAGATTTAAGTACCCTCTGTTCACCCCATTAAATAAGTTGTTTAATGCACTGAAGCTGCATCCTGAGAGTGTTCTCTCTCAGTTCACCACTGCCTGTGATGTCTTCTGCTGCTTGCCTTCCTGCCTCTCTTCCCTCCCAGGATCCATCATTGTAACCAAGGGTTGAATATGCTTTTACAAGCAAGGGAGTAGGGCCTGACTGGCACCTGTGCATAAATATCACATTGAAAATTCCTGGAGCTGAATTACCTTTAGTGTTTCAATCCTAGGAAGGTATGACTAGACCAGAGAGTACTCATCAGTGTTACATAAAATAAAATATTATATGGCAAAAATGAATTAGTCTTGACTAATACAGAAAGAAATCTAGACACCAGAGTTTGCTTCTTTTTTAAGCTGCAAAAATCATCAAAACATTATTTTTCGGTATTTCGCAATGATCAATATTAAAATAATGGTAAGTTTCATTAGATAAATTGCTACCTGTACTGTTAGTAATAGATCATTTGAACTGCTTAGAGTTATATAGCTAAGTTCGCAATGACCATCTTATACAGAATTATTAGTACAAGATAATTTGTCAGTTGATACAATAACTTGTTATAAAGATGTTAGTTCATACAATTGGCTATTCAAGGATATCAAATTGTTCTTTTAAAACGAAATTAAATACAAACAATGTAAGTTACAGTGTGACAAAAAACAAGCAAGGTATTTTTATTCATTTTTAAAGAAATAAATACGCTGAATTGAAAAGAGAACCTGCTATCAATTGTCACTGGACGAATGTACACTGGGCACAGAGATGTTTTAGTAAGATGTCTCAAGAGGGAAATATCTTCCCAAAATTGGTTCTGGACTAAGTGATCTCTAAGCAACTTTCATTATAAAGTATAATTTTATGTCTTCTCATGCTGTATAACATTGGGTGCTACCACATGATTTGACAGACTCTGTCATCAGTCATTTCCATCTGTGAAGAAATCTTTTAAACTTTCATGGCAGCTCTACCCGAGTAGCATATATCTTCCCTGCTTATGTTTCAGCCAACCATTATATTATTTTATCTACATGTATGGTCTATACATATAACTGAGTCACTGAGTGTAAATGGGAGATTATATCTGCATGATTTTCCTCTTAAAAATTCTCCTGTTTTTAAGAAAACACCCAAAGTAATCCAAAGATAGTTGGCTTCCATTGGTAAAAGCTGATTTGCCACTGTAAAATTCAGCGCGATGCTAAATATATCTAGCCACTGTGGGAGAAAGAACGTTATGAAAAATGAAGCAAGTTCTATTTATTTCTCCCCCAAATATTCAGATTAGCTACATATAATGCATATATGCATTCATATAAACACTATCATGTATTTTTAATACTTACATAGAAAAGTTTCTTACATACTTACATACATATTCAGTTTGTCCTGAATAGTAACTTTACGAGGCCCAAAGCAGACTGCTTTTTATTATATTTTCAATTCATTAGATTAATTTGTTTTAATTACGATGTGCTTTCTGTAGCTAAGAATAATAATAATCATCACATGTACACACTGGTACATTTCTTCAGAAATCTGAGATTGAAATTCTGCACTTTGTAACAGAATAAAATATAGATATGCACAAATTTAACACATCATTACAGAGCATTTTGAACTCCTTAATTTTCCATCCATGGGTCCCATTGATAACATACTACAGTACCAGGCTACAAATTATCTGCTGGAAAACAAATATTTTAAATATTTTAGATAATTAAATAATATTAGCAATAATTCTGGCCTTCAATACTATTAGGCTTGCTAACTTACATGATAAACTCAGTTCATTCGTTAAAGTTTTGGAGCAATCTCAAGTCTCATTACTACTCAGACAGCACAAAACACTGTATGTATTAATCATTGAAATTTTTGGAGATACTCACAGTTACTGCTGAATATTTTACCTTTATTAAGTAAGGCAAGGATCAGAATATCCCTTGAAATATAAGTAACATATCTTTATCCTACTACCTTACAACAGATTAAAACAAATGTAGTTTCTTACATGTTGATTTATGTAAACTGTCACAATAATCTTGACTCTAGTTTGTTTACTTCTGTATTAAGTAGCTTTATGATTTCAAGCCATTTTTAACTCAATGACATCAACGAAAGAGGAAGACAGTCACAATCTTCCAGCATTCATAATTGTAACAGTAAAATGAAAATGAATAATATAGAATACTATGGCGTGCTTCTGAAGTAAAGTGTGCTTCTTTCTTTCTCCTTGAACATGTTAGAAGGTCACTGTGGGTTGATATCAACATGCAGGTGAGGGCAGGCACAAGATAAGGCAAGGCCTGTGATTAGGCAGTGAAAAAGAAAGGCAGGCTGAGAATTTTAGAGATGGAACAGAGAGTACAGAGAGGAGAGGAGAGAGGAAGGACGATGGAGGAAGAGAAGGTCACAGGTGGATAATAACAGGACAATTGGCCTTATCTAGGTGGGCAGATTATATCAGTATCAATTTTCTGGGTTTATTGTGTGGATGTTTTGTGGGGTGAGAATTTATTGATATAAATCTGGTTGATAACTTTACAAACCTCTAGAGTTTTAATTTTGCCAAGGTACAAGGATTTGTGATAGCTAATCGTGAGATGGGCGGTCATTGCATGGGGCTGGCATGGCAGTCACCCACCCTGGGAACATAGCCAGATGGGTGGTCGCTGTTGGGGTACTACTGATAAAATTATAAGGATTATTCATACATCTTGTCATATATATATATATATGTATACACACAAAGTTTATATATAAATATATCAGCCAAATGATATATCCATATATTAATGAAATAATCAATGTATATACTATGGAAGCACTGTTAACAAAACAACAGAACAGTTTTTCTCTGGGGACATTTCTAGAATAAATGTCACAAAAGTACAGTGTACAGTGGAGCAACAACAGAATTTATGTTGTATGTTTTTGTGTGTGTGTGTGTGTGTGTGTGCGTGCGTGCGTGCGTGTGTGTGTGTGTGTGTGTGTGTGTGTGTGTTTGTAACCATAAGTTTATTGGAGTTACTTAAAGGAATATGGGCATCTTAAACACAGATGTTACATCAAAAGCCCATCCAGTATAGGGAACAGCATATAAAAGCTAGAACCATGGAACACACTGTATTATTTCAGGGCCTTAGATCCCAAGTCCCACAGACAACATCTACACAGATTGACTGAAAAATAGTCAGTTGTCATTAACAGCTAGTACCAAGATGTATGCAAATACAGACCATGTTTGTCTATCTGTGTCTAGGATACTTCAATCAGAGTGATTTTTTTTCTAATTTCATCTATTTACCTGAAATTTTCATGATTTTGTTTTTAATGAGTAAAATTTAAATGTACCATGTTTTCTTTATCCATTCTTATGTTGAAGGACATTGAAGGTGATTTCAGCTTTTGACTTATTAATAGCCTAGCAGTGAACATGGTTGAGAAACTATCTCTGTCATAGGATAAAACATCCCAGGCTGCATGGTTTGAATCAATTTGATACAAGATTGAGTTATCTGAAAGTAGGGAAACTTAAATGAGAAAATCTCTCCATAAATTTAGTTTTAGGAAATTTTCGTAATTATTGATTAATGAGAGGGCCCAGACCATTGTAGGTGGTTCCATCCATGGGCTAGGGTTTTTGGTTCTCTAAGAAAGCAGACTCAGCAAGCTATATGGAGCAAGCCCATTAGCAGACACCCCCCGCCCCCCATTGCCTCTGCATCAGATCTGCTTGAGTTCCTGTATGGTTTCCATAGATGATCAAGAGTGGTACAGAAGTGTTAAGTCAAAGCCCCTGTTCCTCCCCATGTTTCTTTGCCCATGATGCCTCATCATATCAAGAGTAACCTTGAATAAGATACATTATTTTGTATAACTCAAGAGTGGTTGGTATAGCTCCATCTTGAAGTAGATCAATTCCCATCTTCCTGATGAACCACTATAGCAAATTCCACACTGGTTTTACAAGTTTGCACTCCCATCAGCAAAGGATTCATGTTCCCTTATGTTCCCCAGCATGAACTGTCATTTGTATTCTTGATCTTAGTCATTCTGAAAGTTGTGAGATAAAAATGTTATAATGGTTTTGATTTGCATTTTCTGATGGCTAAGGATGATGAGCAGGTAAGTGATTCTCGGCCATTGGCGTTCCTCTTTTGAGAATAATCTGCTTAGATCTGTACATTTGATTCTTAGTTGGATCATTTGTTTCCCAGATATTTAGTTGTTTTCTTTTTTGTTAAGTTCATTATATATTTTGGAAACCAGCACTCTATTGGGTATGTAATTGATAAAAATGATTTCCTATTATGTAGGCTGACCCTTTTCCTGAATGGTGATATCTCTTGATCATCAGTTTCATGAGGTCCCATTTATTAATTGTTGATCTTAGTACCCATGATAAGGATGTTCTGTTTGGAAAGTCTTTCTGTGCCTTTGAGTTCAAGATTTTTTACGATCCCGGCCCGCAGCAGCTCTCTGCTCCCAAACCCCGTGGGAGAGAGACCTCACCGCCTGGTCAGGTGGGCACTCCTGAGGCTGCAGAGCGGAAGAGACCACCAACACTGCCCACCCCTGCCCACATCCCTGGCCCAAGAGGAAACTGTATAAGGCCTCTGGGTTCCGGTAGAGGAGGGCCCAAGAGCAGCAGGACCGATGCATCTGAGACACCACCAGAACCAGAAGGGACCGACCAGATAAACAGTTCTCTGCACCCAAATCCCGTGGGAGGGAGAGCTAAACCCCCAGAGAGGCAGACACGCCTGGGAAACCAGAAGAGACTGCACTCTGCACACATCTCTGACGCCAGAGGAAAACACCAAACGCCATCTGGAACCCTGGTCCACGGAAGCTCCCGGAAAGGGCAGCGCAGATCTTCTTGGTTGCTGCAGCCACGGAGAGCTCATAAGCAACACCCCACGAGCAAACTTGAGCCTCGGGACCACAGGTAAGACCAACTTTTCTGCTGCAAATGACCTGCCTGGTGAATTCCAGACACAGGAACAGCTGAAGACCTATAGATAGGAAAAACTACACGCCCGAAAGCAGAACACTCTGTCCCCATAACTAGATGAAAGAAAACAGGAAAACAGGTCTACAGCACTCCTGACACACAGGCTTATAGGACAGTCTAGCCACTGTCAGAAATAGCAGAACAAAGTAACACTAGTGATAATCTGATGGCGAGAGGCAAGAGCAGGAACCAAAGCAACAGAAACCAAGACTACATGGCATCATCAGAGCCCAATTCTCCCACCAAAATAAACATGGAATATCCAAACAAACCAGAAAAGCAAGACCTAGATTTAAAATCATATTTGATCATGATGTTGGAGGACTTCAAGAAAGACGTGAAGAACTTCCTTAGAGAAACACAGGAAAACATTAATAAACAAGTAGAAGCATACAGAGAGGAATCACAAAAAGCACTGAAAGAATTCCAGGAAAACATAAATAAAAAAGTAGAAGCCTATAGAGAGGAGTCACAAAAATCCCTGAAAGAATTCCAGGAAAACACAATCAAACAGTTGAAGGAATTAATAATGGAAATAGAAGTAATCAAGAAAGAACACATGGAAACAACCCTGGATATAGAAAACCAAAAGAAAAGACAAGGAGCTGTCTTGGCAGAGAGAATCTCAGGAGCAGAAGATTCGATAGAAATCATTGACTCAACTGTCAAAGGTAATGTAAAGCAGAAAAAGCTACTTGTCCAAAACATACAGGAAATCCAGGACTCAATGAGAAGATCAAACCTAAGGATAATAGGTATAGAAGAGAGTGAAGACTCCCAGCTCAAAGGGCCAGTAAATATCTTCAACAAAATCATAGAAGAAAACTTCCCTAACCTAAAAAAAGAGATACCCATAGGCATACAAGAAGCCTACAGAACTCCAAATAGATTGGACCAGAAAAGAAACACCTCCCGTCACATAATAGTCAAAACACCAAACGCACAAAATAAAGAAAGAATATTAAAAGCAGTAAGGGAAAAAGGTCAAGTAACATATAAAGGCAGACCTATCAGAATCACACCAGACTTTTCGCCAGAAACTATGAAAGCCAGAAGATCCTGGACAGATGTCATACAGACCCTAAGAGAACACAAATGCCAGCCCAGGTTACTGTATCCTGCAAAACTCTCAATTAAGATAGATGGAGAAACCAAGATATTCCATGACAAAACCAAATTTACACAATATCTTTCTACAAGTCCAGCACTACAAAGGATAATAAATGGTAAAGCCCAACATAAGGAGGCAAGCTATACCCTAGAAGAAGCAAGAAACTAATCGTCTTGGCAACAAAACAAAGAGAAGAAAAGCACACAAACATAACCTCATATCCAAATATGAATATAACAGGAAGCAATAATCACTGTTCCTTAATATCTCTCAACATCAATGGCCTCAACTCCCCAATAAAAAGACATAGATTAACAAACTGGATATGCAACGAGGACCCTGCATTCTGCTGCCTACAGGAAACACACCTCAGAGACAAAGACAGACACTACCTCAGAGTGAAAGGCTGGAAAACAACTTTCCAAGCAAATGGTCGGAAGAAGCAAGCTGGAGTAGCCATTGTAATATCAAATAAAATCAATTTTCAATTAATAGTCATCAAAAAAGATAAGGAAGGACACTTCATATTCATCAAAGGAAAAATCCACCAAGATGAACTCTCAATCCTCATCTTCGGTTGGTTTATATACAAGTGTGCAATTTCTAGGCTTGAAAGTAAAATGATGCTATCTGGTGCTGAATAGAGGAGCCTTATTTTTTATTATGGCAGCTTGCTATTTTTGTAACATGGTGATTTGGTTGAACACAATAAAGTACAGTAGTAACTGAAAAAAAATGGAAAAAATCTCAGTTTAGAAGTTTATAGGCAAAAACATATTAAATATTCCATGCTTTAGCAAGCAGAGTGGTAGGTTGAAAATAATTTTGAAAAATGCATTCGATAGTCTTTTTTTAAGGTTTACTTATTATATATAAGTACACTGTAACTGTCTTCAGACACACCAGAAGAGGGCATCAGATCTTATTACAGATGGTTGTGAGCCACCATGTGGTTGCTTGGATTTGAACTCAGGACCTCTGGAAGAGCAGTCAGTGCTCTTAACCACTGAGCCATCTCTCCAGCACGGGTTTGATAATCTTAACCTGTAGTTTTAAAGATATGTTTTGGGTGTTTCTTTTATTTTTATGTGTATTTCTATGTATATATTGTATTATGTTCCTACCATGCCAGCAGAGGCCAGAAAAGGGCATCATCAGATCCCTTGGTCTGCCATGCGTGTGCTGGGAACTGAATCCGGTCCCAGAAGAACGCAGTGCTCTTACTTGCATGGCCATCTCTTCAACTCTGGATTGAGATAAGGTCTTACTGCAGAGTCCAGGATGACCTGGTCCTTACTATGCTGGGCTCAGACTTGCTGCCCTCCAGTCTCCATCTTCTGATGGCTTACCCTGCCCATCTAAGAAAGTATAGAGTTCAGTGCGTTGAGCCCCATACTGATGTGAAATCCTATTCTAAATAGTCTGAGAATTAAAACCAAAGATGAGTAAACTGGGGTGAAGTATTTTTGAAGGATAATTTAGAGCGTAAAATAAATTTGTTGTTGTTCGAAAAATAAAAAAAATAAATATCTTAATAAATGGCTCATATCTGAACATATTTTTCTAGTTTTGTGACTGTACATATTTGGACCTTTTTCAAATGACCTAAGTGATTCAAAAACCATACTATTTCTTATAAATATAATTCTAAGTATGTGGCATACTTAATTCTAATACTTAGCAATACTTCTAAATATGAAATTACATCATAAACATTTTATTGATCAACTCCCAATTTGCTATGTACGTTCTCAGTAACATCTGTTTTTGGGTAGGTTTGTTTTTCTTTTAGAGATAATGTAGAGTTGCCCACAGCATAACAAAAGAATTTTGAGATTTTGTGTTTATCATATGAACTCTCAATCCTAAATGTCTATGCCCCAAATACAAGGACACCTACATACGTAAAAGAAACCTTACTAAAGCTCAAAACACACATTGCACCTCACACAATAATAGTAGGAGATTTCAACACCCCACTCTCATCAATGGACAGATCATGGAAACAGAAATTGAACAGAGACGTAGACAGACTAAGAGAAGTCATGAGCCAAATGGACTTAACAGATATTTATAGAACTTTCTATCCTAAAGCAAAAGGATATACCTTCTTCTCAGCTCCTCATGGTACTTTCTCCAAAATTGACCATATAATTGGTCAAAAAACGGGCCTCAACAGGTACAGAAAGATAGAAATAATCCAAGGCATGCTATCGGACCACCACGGCCTAAAACTGGTCTTCAATAACAATAAGGGAAGAATGCCCACATATACGTGGAAATTGAACAATGCTCTACTCAATGATAACCTGGTCAAGGAAGAAATAAAGAAATTAAGGACTTCTTAGAATTTAATGAAAATGAAGGTACAACATACCCAAACTTATGGGACACAATGAAAGCTGTGCTAAGAGGAAAACTCATAGCGCTGAGTGCCTGCAGAAAGAAACAGGAAAGAGCATATGTCAGCAGCTTGACAGCACACCTAAAAGCTCTAGAACAAAAAGAAGCAAATACACCCAGGAGCAGTAGAAGGCAGGAAATAATCAAACTCAGAGCTGAAATCAACCAAGTAGAAACAAAAAGGACCATAGAAAGAATCAACAGAACCAAAAGTTGGTTCTTTGAGAAAATCAACAAGATAGATAAACCCTTAACAAAATCTGAAATGAAAAGGGAGACATAACTACAGATTCAGAGGAAATTCAAAAAATCATCAGATCTTACTATAAAAGCCTATATTCAACAAAACTTGAAAATCTTCAGGAAATGGACAATTTCCTAGACAGATACCAGGTACCGAAGTTAAATCAGGAACAGATAAACCAGTTAAACAACCCCATAACTCCTAAGGAAATAGAAGCAGTCATTAAAGGTCTCCCAACCAAAAAGAGTCCAGGTCCAGACGGGTTTAGTGCAGTATTCTATCAAACCTTCATAGAAGACCTCATACCAATATTATCCAAACTATTCCACAAAATTGAAACAGATGGAGCACTACCGAATTCCTTCTATGAAGCCACAATTACTCTTATACCTAAACCACACAAAAACCCAACAAAGAAAGAGAACTTCAGACCAATTTCCCTTATGAATATCGATGCAAAAATACTCAATAAAATTCTGGCAAACCGAATCCAAGAGCACATCAAAACAATCATCCACCATGATCAAGTAGGCTTCATCCCAGGCATGCAGAGATGGTGTAATATTCGGAAAACCATCAACGTGATCCATTATATAAACAAACTGAAGGAACAAAATCACATGATCATTTCATTAGATGCTGAGAAAGCATTTGACAAAATTCAACACCCCTTCATGATAAAAGTCCTGGAAAGAATAGGAATTCAAGGCCCATACCTAAACATAGTAAAAGCCATATACAGCAAACTAGTTGCTAACATTAAACTAAATGGAGAGAAACTTGAAGCAATCCCACTAAAATCAGGGACTAGACAAATCTGCCCACTCTCTCCCTACTTATTCAATATAGTTCTTGAAGTTCTAACCAGAGCAATCAGACAACAAAAGGAGATCAAGGGGATACAGATCGGAAAAGAAGAAGGCAAAATATCACTATTTGCAGATGATATGATATTATATTTAAGTGATCCCAAAAGTTCCACCAGAGAACTACTAAAGCTGATAAACAACTTCAGCAAAGTGGGTGGGTATAAAATTAACTCAAATAAATCAGTAGCCTTTCTCTACACAAAAGAGAAACAAGCCGAGAAAGAAATTAGGGAAACGACACCCTTCATAATAGACCCAAATAATATAAAGTACCTCGGTGTGACTTTAACCAAGCAAGTAAAAGATCTGTACAATAAGAATTTCAAGACTCTGAAGAAAGAAATTGAAGAAGACCTCAGAAGATGGAAAAATCTCCCATGCTCATGGATTGGCAGGATTAATATAGTAAAAATGGCCATTTTACCAAAAGCGATCTACAGATTCAATGCAATCCCCATCAAAATACCATTCCAGTTCTTCAAAGAGTTAGACAGGACAATTTGCAAATTCATCTGGAATAACAAAAAACCCAGGATAGCTAAAACTATCCTCAACAATAAAAGGACTTCAGGGGGAATCACTATCCCTGAACGCATAGTGATAAAAAGTGCATGGTATTGGTACAGAGACAGACAGATAGACCAATGGAACAGAATTGAAGATCCAGAACTGAACCCACACACCTATGGGCACTTGATTTTTGACAAAGGAGCCAAAACCATCAAATGGAAAAAAAGATAGCATTTTCAGCAAATGGTGCTTGTTCAACTGGAGGTCAACATGTAGAAAAATGCAGATCGATCCATGCTCATCACCCTGTACATAGCTTAAGTCCAAGTGGATCAAGGACCTCCACATCAAACCACATACACTCAAACTAATAGAAGAAAAACTAGGGTAGCATCTCGAACACATGGGCACTGGAAAAAATTTCCTGAACCACACACCAATGGCTTATGCTCTAAGATCAAGAATCGACAAATGGGATCTCATAAAACTGCAAAGCTTCTGTAAGGCAAAGGACACTGTGGTTAGGACAAAACGGCAACCAACAGATTGGGAAAAGTTCTTTACCAATCCTACAACAGATAGAGGCCTTATATCCAAAATATACAAAGAACTGAAGAAGTTATACCGCAGGGAGACAAATAACCCTATTAAAAATGGGGTTCAGAGCTAAACAAAGAATTCACAGCCGAGGAATGCCGAATGGCTGAGAAACACCTAAAGAAATGTTCAACATCTTTAGTCATAAGGGAAATGCAAATCAAAACAACCCTGAGATTTCACCTCACACCAGTGAGAATGGCTAAGATCAAAAACTCCGGTGACAGCAGATGCTGGCGAGGATGTGGAGAAAGAGGAACACTCCTCCATTGTCGGTGGGATTGCAGACTGGTACAACCATTCTGGAAATCAGTCTGGAGGTTCCTCAGAAAATTGGACATTGAACTGCCTGAGGATCCAGCTATACCTCTCTTGGGTGTATACCCAAATGATGCCCCAACATATAAAAAAGACACGTGCTCCACTATGTTCATCGCAGCCTTATTTATAATAGCCAGAAGCTGGAAAGAACCCAGATGCCCTTCAAGAGAGGAATGGATACAGAAAACGTGGTACATCTACACAATGGAATATTACTCAGCTATCAAAAACAATGACTTTATGAAATTCGTAGGCAAATGGTTGGAACTGGAAAATATCTTCGTGAGTGAGTTAACCTAATCACAGAAAAACACACATGGTATGCACTCATTGATAAGTGGCTATTAGCCCAAATGCTTGAATTTCCCTAGATGCCTAGAACAAAAGAAACTCAAGATGGATGATCAAAATGTGAATGCTTCACTCCTTCTTTAAAAGGGGAACAAGAATACCCTTGGCAGGGAATAGTGAGGCAAAGATTAAAACAGACACAGAAGGAACACCCATTCAGAGCCCGCCCCACATGTGGCCCATACATATACAGCCATCGGATTAGACAAGATGGATGAAGCAAAGAAGTGCAGGCCGACAGGAGCCGGATGTAGATCGCTCCCGAGAGACACAGCCAGAATTCAGCAAACACAGAGGCGAATGCCAGCAGCAAACCACTGAACTGAGAATAGGACCCCCATTGAAGGAATCAGAGAAAGAACTGGAAGAGCTTGAAGGGGCTCGAGACCCGTTATAAACAACAATGCCAAGCAAACAGAACTTCCAGGGACTAAGCCACTACCTAAAGACTACACATGGACTGACCCTGGACTCTGACCTCATAGGTAGCAATGAATATCCTAGTAAGAGCACCAGTGGAAGAAGCCCTGGGTTCTGCTAAGACTGAACCCCCAGTGAACAAATTGTTGGGGGGGAGGGCGGCAATGGGGGGAGGATGGGGAGGGGAACACAGATAAGAAAGTGGAGGGGGGAGGGGGACGTTTGCCCGGAAAACGGGAAAGGGAATAACACTCGAAATGTATATAAGAAATACTCAAGTTAATAAAAAAAAGTTTTTTTACTATTTTCTCTTCTATGAAGTTCAGTGTATCTCATTTTATTGGGAGGTCTTTGAGTCACATGGAGTTGAGTTTTGGGCAGGGTGAAAAGTATGCATCTATTTGGATTCTGCTACATGCAGCTGTTTACTTTGACCAGCACTATTTGTTGAAGACGCTGTCTCATTTTCAGTGTGAATTTCTGGGCTCTTTATAAAAAATGAAATGTCTATAAGTGTGTGGATTTATGTCTGTTACTTCAGTTTAATTCCATCAATCAACATGTCTTTTTTTGTCCGAATTCAATGTATAATCTTTTCATCTTCTGATATTTTCTTCAATTTCTTTCTTTGAAGACTAGAAGTTTTTTTCGTTTTTTGTTTGTTTGTTTGTTTTTTCATACAAGTTTCCCATTTGCTTGGAGTTAACCCAAGGTATTTAAAATTTGAGGCTACTGTAGAAGGTTGGCTCTTTCTCAATATGTTTTTCTTCTGTATATAGGATAGCCACTGATTTTTCTTGTGAATTCATTTGTACACACCTATTTTTTTAAAAGTGTTATAGGAGTTTCCTGGTGGAATATTTAGAGTCAATTTTGTTTCAATCATATCACCTACAAATAAAGATACTTTGACTGTTTCCTTTCCAATTTGTATCCTCTTGATCTCAACAGAGTAATCTCTAATGGCAGAGAAACACTTAAAGAAATATTCAACATTCGTAATCATCAGGGAAATATAAATCAAACTGACTCTGAGATCTCATCTTATAAAATTCATAATGGCTAAAATAAAAAACTCAAGTGATAAGCCCGTGTTTGCAAGGATGTGGAGCAAGGGGGACACTTCTCCATTGCTGGTGGGAATCCAAACTTATATAGCCACTTTGGAAATCAATTGGATGTTTCTCAGAAAACTGGGAATAGATTTCCCTCAAGACCCAGCTATACCACTCCTGGGCATATACCCAAAAGATACCCCATTACACCACATGGACACTTGTTCTACTATGTTCATAGACGCTTTCTTCATAATAGGCAGCAATTAGAAACAACCTAGATGTCTCTCAATTGAAAGAGGAACAAAGACAATGTCGTACATCTGCACAGTGGAGTAGTGTTCAGCTATTAAAAACAAAGACATCATGAATTTTGCAGGTAAATAGATGGAGCTTGAGACTATCATCCTGAGTGAGGTAATCCAGACCCAAGAGGGTATGCATGGTAGGTTCTTACTTATAAGTGGATATTAGCCGTAAAATGCAGATACTCATGCTACACTTGGCAGACCCAAAGCTAAATAAGAAGGAAGACCCAAGCAAGGATGGTTGACTCTCACTTAGAAGAGGAAATAAAATAGTTATAGGAGTCAGGTGGAAGGAAGGAACTGTGTGGGAGAAGACATAGGGAGGAAAATGCAGGGGAGTGGGATTTCAAGATCAAGGTTGGGGAGAGTCAGGGGCCATGGATGAATGCATGGAATCTGCAGCTGGCAGAGGTTGGATGAGGTTGGGGGCATCTCCAGTATGTGCCAGAGGCCTGAGATTGGAGAAGCTCCAATGAGTCAATGGGGGTGACTTTACCTGGGACAGGTCAGTGGATACACAGAACCTGAAGAGGATTGTTGGTTTTTAAGGAGCTGAGAAAGAGGTTATTCTGCAGTTAGTCTGAGGAGATCCCTGGCTAGAGTGGTCTGCAGGTTCTTAGAAAATGCAACTTCGATTTGGGGGCTGGGATAAAGCAGTGGGTGAGTGGATGAAAATTAGAAGGAGATCTATGTGATCTACTAGAAATGGGGCCACATGAGAAAGGCTGCAGCAGGTAGGCTGCTACAAAGCTGAGAATAAGACTTGGGGATTAGTTTTTGACCAACTGAGGAAGGTCAGTTAGTCTCCATTCCCAGAGAGTACCTGTTTGAATTAGTGGGTTTTTTTTTTTTTGGTATGCAGGTCCCCAAAGAATGCCTGCTGGGATTGTGGGCTGGGATAAATAGGATTAAGCAATGAGTGAAGGGTGGAGGAGTTTGGAGGAGCAGGTCTGTGTGATTCACTGGAGGTGGGGATTGGAGGAAGGAGGAACACAGCCAGTGGTCCACTATAGAGCTGGGGATGAGAGTGGGGATGTGCTTGAAAGATCTGAGGAAAAGGATGAAGAGCTGTGAGTAGTCCATCTGCTTTCCCCATCAGAATAATTAGTGGGTTCCCAGAGAATGCTTTGAAACTATAGATTTTAAATGATCTTTTCTCCTATAATATTTTAAGGAGTGAAATTTTTATTAATCATTTCCATTTACAAATTTTAAATTTTTCACATGTTAATATATTTCATTATTATAACAAAGTCTTGGGGTTAAGAATAGTTTATATTCCCACTTTAAGGGTGAAGGAATTGAAGACTATAGTTTAATTAATTAGCTAATTTCAATTGGTTAATAAATAGAATGATTGGATCTTAAGCAGTATATATAAGACATTATGTTCTTATATGTTATTACTACATTTCTCACAATAGCCAAAGAATTTTTACAAAATTGACATTGAATATTATGCAGTAAGAAATAATGACTGATATATATGTGTATATATATACATACATGCACATATATAATTTTTAAAGTATCTCATATTCATCACTAATGACAAGTATTTACAAGCATGTTTTACTCTCTCAAAACAAGTAAAAGAGTTAGATAATACAATTCAGTCATATAATGAAAGAGTGACATATTCTGACCACAATCAGATAGTAAATCATAACATTCAAACCAAGTCTTTATTTTCGAACACATTTTCCTAACTGCCACATCAAACTCAATCCAGTTAAATACATTTAAGGAAAGTAAAATTTGTGTTCAAATATGATACCTGAGAATGAACACAAATAACTACTTTTTAAATTTTACTAACATAATTTTAAATCTTATGCTAATATTTAAAAGAGTATTTTAAATTTTACACTTAAAAAGAGAAAAAAGGTGTATTGGGTTTTACTTTTTCCATAATTTTTGGCAATCAATGATTTTAGACTGTATTATACAAAGAGACTGCACTTTGTCATGGATTCCCAACTCTTTCTGGTACTCTCACTTTGAGTGACAGTGTGAAATGAAATATTAGCATCACTGGTTTGCATTCTAAAACTGGATCCCACACAAATTAATAGTTAACCAAATTAACAAAATAAATAGAAAGCACAAGAGTCAATATTCTGCAGGACATGGAGTCTCAATTTTTTGAAATGAGAACAAATAATTCTAATAAGCTATTTCAAAATCCTGCCTAAAATAACAGTCTAATTTGTACATGAAGATAGGAGAGTGTGGACAGAGTCCTTGAAGTCACTTTTATAATCATTTCTTCAAGGTGTACTAGTGACTGACACAAAAGTAGTGAATTCTATATGGCGGGCCACAGGTGTTAGGTGATTAAGGAAAAAATCTTATATTTTAGATGACCTGTGTAAGCTTACTGTAAAAACAATGATCTAGAACAGTAAGTTAATATGCTTTATTAAAAATAAATATCTTAATAAATGGCTCATATCTGAACATATTTTTCTAGTTTTGTGACTGTACATATTTGGACCTTTTTCAAATGACCTAAGTGATTCAAAAACCATACTATTTCTTATAAATATAATTCTAAGTATGTGGCATACTTAATTCTAATACTTAGCAATACTTCTAAATATGAAATTACATCATAAACATTTTATTGATCAACTCCCAATTTGCTATGTACGTTCTCAGTAACATCTGTTTTTGGGTAGGTTTGTTTTTCTTTTAGAGATAATGTAGAGTTGCCCACAGCATAACAAAAGAATTTTGAGATTTTGTCTTTATCATATGAAAAATGAAATATTTAACCCAATACTCTCTTGCTACATACCTTTAGAGCTCTATATTCACATTATTTTATTAAATAACTAATTAATTGTCATTCAGACTATATAGATCACATAAAATAAGGTCATGATATATATAGTTGAGTATTGTACTAGCTTTGGCCATGTAAATGAAAGGAGTTGAGGTGTGCTTTTGGTGACAAAGCTTTTTTCTATAGCAAGATCATGTGATAATACTGCACCGTTCAATTATCCAAGGAGTGAATGTCATGTCTATGAGTTGGAGCTTTATCAATCCAAACTTTCTATTTTCTGCTGACTTCTGTGTCCACAGTTTATTGGCAAATAGTTTATCAATGATTAGCATTTTGGGGGAAAATATGTCTCTAAAACTTTGGAAGAGTGTCTATTAAAATCGTGTGACCAGATTAGATCTAAAGAGACTGTGATTCTTTTTAACTTTGCTTTAAATGTAATTCTGTCACTCACAAACAGAAGTTTCCATGTGTGATCAAGTACAGCCTGAACTACTGTATGCAAATAGAGCACACGGGTTGAAAGTTGAGAGACAATGTCATAAAGAAAAATTATTTGGACACCCCAGAGATCTTTTATCAAATGGGGAAAAAAGGAAAGTTCACAAAAGTTAATTATTAAAAATAAATCAAGTCTAGAAGAAATGGATTTTAATGACACTCCTCAAAGACTGGTTAATTTATTAATCATAATTCTAAAACAAGAGGGTGTATGCGTGTGGTAGAATGTAGAGCGCATAGGCTGAAAACAAGGACTTTGTTCAACTCTCAGGTCTGTCACTAAACAATGGGATACTTCATTGCCCTCAATCTGTTTTCTCATGTGAAAGGCAAGCCTAAGTGATTGCTAAGTGCACCTGAATTGCTAATATATAATACAAGTATATATATGCAAAGTGTTTTTATAGGGATTGTACCAAAGAAAGCATACAGTATAAGAGCAATGACAGTTCCCATTGTTTCCATGAGCAGAATACAAGTCCCCAACTCTTAGGTCAACAGATGGTAAAAGGACCACTATACAACTAAAGCAGACCTGTGTGCTAAACGCCCTGGAGAAGATCTTCATCCTGGAAAACTTAGTGTTTATATCTGATCGTGCATCTGAGGTATAATCTCAATGTCTCTCACAGAGATTTTTCGTATGTGAATGGTAAATATGTGTATGTTCCATTTCTGATATCTTCGCCAAATTTATTTTTCTTCTTTTCCACCTTGTCCATGCCTCCAGGAAACAGAGAATCCAAGTGAAGCATTAGTTTCCACACTTTCTTAGACACTGGTAAACTTTGCAGGATGCCTGATCAAAAGCCTAATAGATCCGGGGTATTTATATGTCTGTACTGCTCCTAGCAAGATTATTTCAGTTAGCTTTGTTTCTTTAATGGGTCTCCATCCACTAACTACCTCATGGCACTTTTAAGTTCTTATGCTCATGTCCCTTTCTGTACTTTAAAAAATAGGAATAGTTATTACACAACTGATCTGAGTTTGGTATACTTGCCATGTGACTTATCCTGATTTGCAGTTTATAAATAGAGCCTTATAAATAGACTCTTGGGATTATCTTACTTGAGTGTGCCACCTACATCCTATTTATTTCACTCCCGGATGATCTCTTTTCTTTATGTGAAAAAAAGGTACTTGGAAATATTTTGCTAATACAAAGATGGGAGGGTTAATAAAAGTGTGAAGCTTTGCTTTCAAATGCTCTCCTTATACTAAATTCACTTTACCTGTGCAGCTGACGGTCTGGCTAACATGTTAAAATTGAGCACTCTGGGTGTGAGAAAACAAGATATTGTTCTATTGTATAAAAACGAAGTGAAGAGTTCTGGTTTTTTAACTAGATACAGATATCAAAGTACCAAGTCATGAAGGCGAGTGTGGTAGCATTTTTAATGTTTTTTTGTTTTTGTTTTTTATAAGCTTCCTAAGCACCTCAACTAGAAGCAGCTTATTAACAGAGGATCCGAGAAAGCTGGAAAGAGTTTAGACAGAAGTAGCAAAACAATTTTAAATAAAAGAAAGAAAGCACCGGAGGTTTGACAGGTAAGAAGAGATTAGAAAGATGAAGTTAGCTCATTAGAAAGATGAGATTAGAAAGACTGTGTGTTAGCAAAGTGCTGACCAAAGGTTCCAGTTATGTAAAGCTCGCCAACTTGAACAGTGGTAGCTACCACAAATCAAGAGAATTCCCCTCACTGAAGATGAGCAGTCAAGACAGAAGAATCCACTTCAAGTAAAGAAGACCATTTTCAAATGTGCATTCATTTTGTATTTTATAAAGCCAGTTTTGCAGACCATAGTCACTGTGTCACATGTGCCAGTGAACAAAACCACTGATATTTTCCTCATATGACCTAAAGGCACTTTATGTATCTTTGCAAATGTCTGTCCTCAGCCCTCCAGTTTGCATTTATATCCATGTGTTACTCTGAAGTGTTCCGTGAGGGCCATACCATACATATCCTAGCTATGTAAAGGAGATCTAACCTCAACGTTTTCATATTCTCTGGTTCTAGGTCCCATCCATGTCCACCTTTGGAGAATAAATTCTCATGCACAGAATGTGTGCAACTCAAGTTATACAATAACTTACAATATTTACAGAGTTGTCATTGAGAATACAGGGGACCATTGCAGCTTCCGATGTTGAAAAAACAGTCACCTCTTTCACTGTATGTTTCGTGTTTTAATTGGGTTCAAGTTTAGGTAATTCAAAGGTGCCGTGCTCACCATGTTTAATGTTTCAAAAGGTATTTCCGTCTCCATGTTGACTACTAAAACCACTACAAATTTCCTTTGAAGCTTTCCAGGAATTTGCCTCACACACCGGTGCATGTTTACTTTCCTTGTTCTTTGTCAACTCAGATGTTTAACTTTTTTAATTACTGCAAGGATTTGATTATAGTATGTGCATTATTTACCTACTTTTCCTGCATGCTAGCCTTTTCAGTACTGGGTAGAGACTTTAGAAAATAAACTATGAGTTGAAGAGCACACAGTGGCATTTATTCTGCCCACTTCCCCATCACATTAATAGAACAGATTTCCTGGGGGTTGATTTCTATGCTAAGGCATTTGAGTATTTACATTTTTTTGCTTTTTTAAAATTTTACTTATTTTCAGCACCTGTACTTGACCCCTGTACACTCAAAATTTGAGACGGCAAGTCTCAGAAAATGCTAGTTGCAGTTTTTAGCAAACTGTAGATCTCTGCATGTTGCAGACATTCACACATTCCACTGTCCAAATTTGCCTACTTCATGGTTTGACTCTCCTTATAGAATATATTAATTATTCACTGCTTTTATTTATTTTATAGGTTTGTATTATTTAATTAAAGCAGCATTTTTATCCTTACTTTTAATATTATTTAATGACAAAAATGTTTGATGTCTTTTCGGAACTGAGCTCATCAACACATGCAACTTTAAACATCAAGAGTGAAATCTGGAACATCCTGGCCAGAGTAGCTTGGATGCTATCTTAAAAAAGGCCTTGGAGGCAGGCTAGCATAGTTTACAAGCCACCAGACCTATTTATAGGGCTGACTTCTTTTGCAATGTCAACTGTAACCTTACACTTATTTTAAGCCTCAGTATCTCAGCTATCGGCCTCTACCAGCTGTTTTCTCTCATTTGATAAATCAGCGAGACCAATGGAGCCCGCCGAAGTACCCGGTCAGATTAGCAAAGATAACTTTTTAGAAGTTCCTAATCTGTCCGATTCTGTGTGTGAAGATGAAGAAGTTAAAGCGACCTTCAAGCCTGGCTTCTCCCCTCAGCCAAGCAGACGGGGGTCAGAATCTTCTGAAGACTTATATCTCGACACCCCAACCTCAGCTTCCCGGAGAGTTTCCTTTGCTGACAGCCTTGGATTCAGTCTTGTGTCTGTTAAAGAATTTGATTGTTGGGACTTACCAAGTGTTTCAACTGATTTTGACTTAACTAGGGATGTCCTCCACACAGATGAATATATTTTATCTCCACTGTTTGACTTGCCTTCTTCCAAAGAAGAGCTTATGGAACAACTTCAAGTCCAGAAGGCAGTGCTGGAGTCGGCTGAACACCTTCCTGGGTCGACAAGTGTGAAGGGCATCATTCGAGTTCTGAACATTTCTTTTGAGAAGTTAGTGTATGTGCGCATGTCTTTGGACGACTGGCAGACACATTATGACATTTTAGCAGAATATGTTCCTAATTCGTGCGATGGTGAAACTGACCAGTTCTCCTTTAAGATTTCATTGGTTCCACCTTATCAAATGGACGGCGGTAAAGTGGAGTTTTGCATACGCTATGAAACTTCTGTTGGTACATTTTGGTCAAATAATAATGGGACAAATTATATATTGGTTTGTCAAAAGAAAACAAAGGAGCCAGAGCCTGTAGTAAAGCCACTGGAAGAAGGTCCTAGTAGACAAATAAAAGGCTGCTTAAAGGTAAAATCAAGGTGAGCTCATGCTTTACATACTGTAATGTTTGTAAAACGTAGTTATTTTATATGATACAAGAATTAACAATGAAACAGAAAAAATGTGTTTCTTGTTCATAAAAATAAGTGTGCCCGATTTAGCAGGTTAATACTGCATAAACAATAGCATTGTCATATTCTTAATTAAGAGAAATTCATGTATAATACAGTAGTAGGTGTTGTGTATACTGTTTGCTTTCAAACCCTGAATTAGAGGCTCATTTATGAAATTATTTTATTTAGAATACATTAATGTTTCTTAAATGCCCATACTTCACCCTGAAAGATACTTAATCTATATAAAATTGTATTTCAATATGTACCTGCAGCTCAGAAATTTGTAGATTTTCAATAGCTGCAATGTAGATTGTAATTGTGTAATGGGTTATATAAAGACATTTGGAGTAATGAATACCAGGTTAAATCATAAGAGAAATTTATTCAATAATGAACTAACAAGAAGACAATTGTGAGTGAAGTAAACATTGCACTTAAAACTTCATAATCATATCGAGTGTACATTATGGAACACAAATTAGCATAATTTAGTAAAAGTAAGTGGAGCAGAATAATAAAAAAAAAAAATGACCCAGATAGAAAGAAGGCTATTCAGCTATGGCGATGAGAGTTTTGGGACATGACCCCTCATTAGTAACCCAGCTCGTCTGTTAATGTTGAAATATAGAAGTAGCCTTCAGCTCACTCTGTAGTACAGAGCTGGCTAATTTCCATGACAGTAGGTCAGCAGATAAAACACGCAGGAACAGTTAGATCCCTGTTTGCTCCTCCCCACCTCACAAAGGAACAGCCCCCCTTGCTCTTCTAGCCGCAGGCAAGCATTATTCTCTGAGTGATCGTCCTAAGGATCCCCAAACAAATAATTTAATCACTTCACCAGAAACACTTTAATACGATGAAGAGGAAACTATAAAGAATGAAAACGCGCAGATTCCAAGTACAAAAGAGAAACTTTCAGAAATTACTTTGAGAAGATATTAATAAATTTATGTTTTAATGGATAAAGAATTAAACAGTAATTAACAGACATGTTGATCTAGTGGATTCATGAATTAGGCTAACATAGGTTAATGCAATTTAAATATATAAAATAATACACTTTTAATTTTATGTCCATGCCCTTTGAAAGGAGCTTAGTCTACTTTATTTGTTATTCCATCTTTCTTACTTCAAATGAAACTTCCTTAACTTGTAATTTATATTATTAAAAGAGAAAACATGTTTATAACCTCTATATATGCTAAAATAAAACTTAGATGTCTGTGATAATACTCAGTAACATTATCTACAAATTAAAAAAAATAATAATTCAAAGAAATTCAAACTAACCTCCGAACAAAAAAAAATCTAGGTATTTTCAAAACTTTATTGAACGCTTTTACACCATGCAGCCAGGTGCTTGCTGGACATGTTAGGGCAAGCAGAATTTAAGAAAGGTAAGAATATTTGGCTAAACAAGCAGTTTATTTTTTTAATCTCAGTACATGTTTCTACGAGTTAAAAATCCAGCTTCAAAATGTCAAACAGTACATTCTGAACCGAGTTCAGAAATTTTTTTGTGGGATAGAATACATCTCACTTGCTACCAGAGTAAACAGGGGGCAGCTGATAGGCCCGGCTGAATTATAATTATGGACTCTAGCCACGGTGTCTTTGGAATATATATATATATACATATATATATATATATGTATATATATATATATATATTCACATATACCTTTGTATTCAGAACAGTAATCATCAGTTCAGAGCAGACACCACTCAGCTTTTAATATTGCTTTGGAAGAAAAAAAAAGCTGAGAAAAACCGAACTACAAAATGGTCTGAAGGCCTGTAAAGTTTCCTAATGAGTTATGAAAATGGAAAAACCTCTTTCCTTCAAAACCACAAATACATTTTCTGTACAACTATAACTTAAAAATGACCAACATAATTCAAACCACATTTTGAAGAAAGCATTTGCCTCTGGGGGAGACTTTCTGTGCTGAGTTTCAGTCCAACATGAATTTTTACATCTGATTTATATACCACTCAAGGTGGAGTGTATAAGGAAATCCTGACAGATCCTCGGAACAGCATGTGCCATAATAGAATATTTATACAGCTTTTCCATGATATAATTTATATGCAATGGGCTTTCAAATATTCCTAAAACTCACACAAGAGAGCATTATCAAATTTCTAAATGAGTAGTGCAGTTGGATTTCATTGGGAAAGATTTGGTTGGGAATAAAGAAGGATCCCTCATTAGGATTATTTTACAAAATGCAACCAAGGTTAAAATAAACTAATCGTCATTTGATAAAAGGTAATAGCTTCAAAATATCCTTCCCATAAACAAAAGAGTTGTAAGGTCTGTTACAACAATTCTACACTCCCTACACTGTTTGATTTGGCGACATTTCTTTCATGAGATAACATAAACAAAAATATGCATGAATTTGTGTTTCTTACCTTCAGGTAGATTAAGAATAAAGAGTGTGCAAAACAAGTCAGAGTTAAAATGAAAATTAGGATGACCTAGTGAGCAGAGTAACAAATAACTTCAATCACTCTTAATATGAATGCTAATTTGCTCTCGGTGTCTGTGAGACTGTGTCAATAATCCCTTCTGATAAGTATAGGGCAAACTGCATGCACACGTATGGTGAGGCAAGATTCCTCTTATGCCAATCTCCCACACAGGCTAGATATTTCCAATATAGACATTTTTCTCAGGTTAGAGATTCTAAATGTCATTTTTGGTATAGTGTCTCTGTTTTCACTCGAGGCTTATTATTCCATGTGATCTGAAGTATCTAGAGAGAAAGAAAATCAGAGCTAGTTACTAATAGGCATGGGACTGCAAGTGACTCAGAGTATCTAATATCAGCGAAAGGCATGCCTCGTGATGTATTTGTTCAGTGTCCCCACACATGCGGCAATCAGGTATGTGTTATTTAACAAACTGAGCAATGTACAGATACATGTAAGTTAAAAATGGAATGCAGATGCAGTATGCTTGGAAAGTTAAATGCATTTGAGTTTGCGTTCCAGCTCTCCTATAGAGTATACATGTGGACTGGGGCAAATTAGATTGGCTTCCCTCTCGGTTAATTGTGAGTAGCATAGAGTATTGGGAATATTCATGACATTTCCATTATATGCATGTGTGTGTGTGTGTGTGCGTGTCTGTGTACGTGTGTGTATTGGCATAGTTTCCAGTTCTTAGGAATTTACTAGGAAATTATTAGAAGTTACAGTGAGCTGCTTTAAACAATCCAAAACTAACTTCAGCTTGAGGAATCTGTAAAACCTATACTAAGGCCCCACATTGCAACCTTTTAATTTCAGGGCTCATGGACATTCAGGTGGAAAACGTTCCTCTGTGTCTCGCAAGGTTTTATTCAATGAGAAAACTTAACGTTTCAATTTTCCTGAGATATGTTTGACCTTACAATTTGCGTGTCTTTGGGAAGAGAACTTAGTAACTGCTACAATTTCTGTATTTAATAGACGAAAACTAAATTTCTATTTTTTTTTAGAAACGTTTTGGGTGAGGGTTGCTGTGTGTCACAGTACGCATGAAAAAAGTTAAAGGACAACTTACACTAGCCAGTTCTCCCCTTCCTCCATCTGGGTTCCTGGGATTGAATTGAAGAGATCAGGTTTGGCAGAAAGATTTTAAAGACCAATTAGCTACCTCTCCGGCTGCAAAAGACCATTCTTGAAGAAGTAAAAGAGACATTATTTTGGGCATTGAATGAATTCACTTTTTAATTTGAGTAAAAATAAATAAAAATAAAGGGTACATATGTTATATATCTGTGTGATAGGCATCTTGCTAGTTTTCTTAAGAGATCAGCTTACTTACCTGCCTCATGGGGATATTATGAAGGCCAGTATGAAAATTAAACAATCTTGCATCTTTAAAGATTCAAAATAACACATACAAGTTAGGCATCTGAAGCTCTCATAATTGTCACCATCATTAACAATCTTCAGCAGATAACTAATATCCTGACCCTTAGTCTTTCAGTTTTTCTCTCCTGACATCAAACATTTGGTGTCCAGATCCCCCAGCAAATCAACTGTGTAAATTCAGGGCGAGTGTGTCAGGCTCTATGTTATTAAGCAGCAGTAACAAACTGGTAAAGGAGACAAAAATATGGGGCCTATGAATATCTGCAGAAACTCTGGAGAAGCAGAGCAGAGTGGACAGAGAGGAGTGTGGGAGAAGAGGACAAAGAACCAAAAAATCCAATCCCATAAGCTGTGGGTATGTGGAAGCCACAGATTAAATAAATAATATATATTTGTGAGATGGATTTTAGATTGCAAAGTTAGAAAAGTGGCTTCACTAGAATTTTTTTTTCCACACCACCTGTCTGATGTGTGTTCTCCGCTATATACAAGATGACCTCACCTGTTTTTTCTTTATTTTATTAAGTGAAATCAATGTATTATTCTAACTAAAGAAATAGTTTGTATAGGTGTTGAATGGTATTTATGACTTGGCCAGGTGAATGCAAATAAAACCCTCAAGTGGCCTTAATGCCAAGAAAAGAATGGCTGGTCTTCACTTTTCTTCATACTTAAGGTATGGAACTAGGCACATGAAGGAAAAGGAGAGAGAAATCTTTTCTAAAGTGTGGTTTTAAGAATAGAGAACATTTATCTTTCAAAACAATAAAATCATGAAAACGAGGCCAAGAAAAGCACTAGAAAAAAGGGTATGAGCTCAAACCACGGTGTATGTTCCAGTCACAGCCACTGGACTGTGAGACTTCCTTAATTTACACATCCCACATAGTCTGCGATCCTGGAACTAGTCCAAAGCCGTGTAAATAGCTCCACGAGGCCTCTGGGACCTAATGTGTTCCATACAGAGCTCATTTTGAATACATACTAATTGTGGAAGCTGGGCCTGTTTAAGGGGAGGGACCTCTGGCAAGACCACATGGAAACATAAAACACAGCTGCACAGGTCCCTCAAGAGGGTGCCGAGAGCTGCCAGCTGCTTGACAGTGAGAGGCCAACCTGCTGACCGTCCTTGGAGACCCACCAAAGTTCCATGGCTTCCTAATGTTGTGGAAATCTGTACCCTTATAAGCCTAGACTGCTATTGCATGGGGGTGAAGCTTTCTGTCAGAAGAAAGGAGTAGGGGTTGTTCTGTGGTATCATCCTATCTCTAGTAGAAGGAATCATAGTTGAAGCCATATTTCTAGTACCTGTGCTGAGTCCCCCTGAGTCCATCTCCTTCACTGAAGCCTATCTACAGCCTGTCAGGTTAGAGAGAACAGCAGAACTACGTACCGGATCCCTTACTATCCACCAAAATATGGTGGTCCAGAGCCAACTCCAGATGGATATGACTCCAGTGTCCTGTTGGACTTAAAAGATACACTGCATTCTGATACTTTGCTCTTCTGATGTTGCCTCAAATGTGTATGCATGTGTGTGTGTGTGCGCACATACACATACTTGTCTTCTCCCTCAAGTACAAACTCATGTTTCATAAGGGTTGTCATGTACTTACTGAGATCAGATAGATACACAGTTCCCTTTGAGTTTCAATAAGATAACGCAAATGAATTTTAAAGTCCAAACTGTTGTGGGGAGCAAGGCATATTTACATGGATAATTGTGGCAAAGGTTGGTTCCTGGAATAGTCTTCTGGATTCTAAAACCAGTAAAGTACAATGCAAAGTAAATTCTGTCTTTGTCTCTAGTTACTATTTGAACTTGGAGAAGCTGTATCATACCTCTGTTTTATTGACATAAAATTGGAGTAATAATTACTGCTTGGCAAAGCTGCAATAGCAAACAAATTAACTCACACACGTATGCACCAACTCCAAGCTGCTGACACTTGGAGATATTCCAAACTGTAGTCTCAACCGCAGTGTGATAAATTCCAGAGTTGACCATGTTGAATGTGGCCAGCTCTGTGCCTAGGGTAAGTGGGGAAATGCTTTGTCTCTCATTATCATTCCTTCTGCCACCACGCAAGGTAATATAGTTTCTAAAATTCGTCACCTCCAATAAGCTCTTGACACTAACCAGCAAACTGCAAAATTGTGCTTTTGTAGAAAAGTGACTTTCAAATCTCAGACACCCTTGTGTGTGTGTGTGTGTGTGTGTGTGTGTGTGTGTGTGTGTGTGTGTATAAGCATTTTTGGAAATTGGAATCAAAGTAATTTTTAAAATGAGTTATAGCATGGTTTTGAAATCATGGTGCATTTTAAAAGATGCTCTTTGGAACAAAACTCTAGGTATGAAGACTTCACCATGTCATCTACTTATATTCATGATCAGAGAATAAAATTTGTATAATCTGTTATGAATCTTGGCATGTTTGTCACCTGTGTGTTTTAAGGAATGCTCTTTGTCCCACCAACAAAGTACACACATTTTCTCAGAGTTCAAATTTGTCCTGGTTCTTAATTAATATGTACTTATCTGTGATTTCTTTTATTGGATATTTTCTTTATTGACATTTCAAATGTTATTCCCTTTCCTGGTTTCTCCTCTGGAAACCCACTATCCCATCCCCCTTCCTCCTGCTTCTATGAGGATGTTCCCCTATCTACTCACCTACTTCCTCCTGCCTCCCCGTCCTGACATTCCCATACATGGGGCATCAAGCCTTCACAGGACCAAGGGCCTCTCCTCACATTGATGTCTGACAAAGCCACCCTCTGCTACATATGTAGCTGGAGCCATGGGTCCCTCTTTGGTTGGTGGTTTAGTCCCTGGGACCTCTGGGCAGTCTAGTTGGTTGATATTGTTGTTCTTCCTTTGATATTTTTGGAGGGTTAATTATACACCTTTGTGTCTAAAAACAAAATGAAAAATATCCAAATAAATTAATGATTTGGACTGCTATTCTATACTTTTTGTAGAGATCTGTTGTGAATTGGTTCTAATGCTTTGTCTTGGTTTGCCCCTCTCCCACTCCCCACCCCCCAAATCAGGAATTTTCAAGTCTAGACACTGAGGGTCCCACTCTCCAATTGTTTTTTGATTGATTAATAAGGAGCCAATGGCCAATGGTTGGGCAGTGAGAGAGGCGGGACTTCTAGGTTCTCAGGAGAAGAAACACAGGCTGGACAAAGAAAGGATCTCACCAGAGGAAATGGAAATAAGATGGACCCCCACCCCCACCCCTGTAAGGAACAGGAAGGTGTAAACGCAGAAAATATAAATACAAGAAGGATAATGACCCTCAAAAGGGCTGCCCAGAAGTGCATTGAGAAGCAAAGATAAGATGGCTGCCCAGAAGGAGCCAGGGCAACAAGATAAATTATAATTTAAGAGGTGTTAAGTCATGAATGCTGGAGGGAAGAATGTGCTGGTTGCTGGGAGGTTTATAAGTGTTCAGCCATTGAGCTAGTCAAGACTTAGCAAAATTAGGTGTGGTATGTGTGTCTTGCATTTGTGAACCCAGAGATCTCTTGGGCTGGTACAGTGCTCTCTATTTAAATAATTCAGTGCCACAGAGATCAAATGTGTATTCAATAAGTCTTTTCAGTTTGTTTGATAGCCTCTCCTTAATGTCCCTCTGCATTTTAAATGCTGACTATGAGACATATTCAGATTGCAACTACACAAAGAATTCTAATATTGTATAAAAAGATTGTACTGTGTTTGAGTTCTGAGCTTGACTTGATTTTGAAATTGATAGCAGTAATTAAGTTTAAAATAGAACACTCTCAACTTGACACTTCTAAATCTTGTTGAGTAATAAAAGACACAAACACTTGCTTGTCCTTGGACAGCACCAGAGTCCCAATACTAGTGATGGAATTCTGACTTATTTTACGTAATTCAGTCAGGATGAAAGCATACTAACTAACTATAGTATAAGAGAGAAACAGCAACCTCCCATTCTTAAAGATTTTAGTAAATGTCTTTGACTAATTACAAATCATAACATTGCTTAGGTAATGAAATGAAACTTATAAAGCATGTTACTGACATCTGTTTTTGAAGATTAACATTTATAGTTTTATAAACTGCTAACACCAGTTAAGTATTTAAAGTAACCAATAGGAAAATCATATTCAGACACAATAGAAATGGTGTTATTTTCTTTAGCATGACCATATTATGATTTTTTATATAAAGTTATGATCTTCTTTTCTAATATTAATACAAAACTTGATTAATCACTCTTTTTCTCTTCTTCCCTTGGTTTTGTCAATACTGAAGTTTCAAACTGAGGGTCTTCTGCCTGTGCCTGATTGACTCATGCTCTACTGACAAACAGTGTCTTTGGTTTGTAGGACATGATTTCTGAATGATTTTCACTGAGTCAAATTGTAGGAGAATTTGTCTAATTCTATGCTTTCCGGCAGAACAATGCTGAAAATTGCCATGACTTTGTAGTTTCTTCCTAATTATTTTCTGGGAATATTACATTATTCAGTAGCATGTTTGGTAAGAGAGCTCTTTAATTATATGTCTATTCATAATACTTTGCTTTAAATAATTCAGATTTTTTTCTGGCTTTCAGTTGAATCAAACATTGGAATCTCTATGCTTTTTCTTTCCACGTGGAAAGGTTTAATGAGAGTAGAGTAGAGGAAGAGAGGAAAGGAGGCTGGACATGGGCACATGGGGAGGGGAATGGGTAGACAAGAGACAGGGAAGGGGGCAAGAGAAGCGAAGAACAAAGAGAGCAAGAGAGGTGGAATCTCTATGAATACACTTTAAATTTAAGCAGATATAGTTTTTACCATTGATTTCTGATTTCTGTATTAATGTCTTCAATAATTTTAGATATTTTCCTTGGGGTATGAGCTATTAAACTTGTAACCTGGCTTAGTTTAGTGTCAAAGAAAAAAAGAACCCTTTAACCCATCAACTGGTTAATGTCTGAATGACACCATTACAAGGAAATTGCTTTCCCAGATCGAAGGTTTCGTGGCATTACATGGGTGAGTGGTGGCCGGTAAAGGAGGTTTCCCAAGCCTGCAGTCTGTCATTAAGTTATCAATGAGTAGCATTGCTATGATGGCATGTCTGCGCAGCACAGAGAAGGCTTCTGTTCATGACATTAGAAGATAAAGGAACCTCAGACGATCACTTAGTTCACAGTCTACACCAAAACAGCTGTACGAGAATAACTTAAGCCTCTTAGAAAATAAATGGGGAAGAGGTTAGAATGATAATTATGCTGGCTTATACATAACCCCATTTTTAAAATAAAATTTCATTTGACGTAATTATACAAGTAAGATGTCGAAGACTATTTCAAATAAATTGTGAAACTCCAAAGCTTTGTAGAGGAGCTTCCATATATGGCTTCCATATACCATTGCATGAAGTCAATACTCTATTTACAAGCAGAGATCATTTGAAAGTATATATAAAATATCCTCAATTCTCCACTGTTTATATATGTGTGACTTCGTGTATGCACATATATTTACAATGACCTCTCCAAATTGTTAACAATTTTGCTGGAGTCTTATATTTCTCTATTATAACATCCTGGTCAAGGCTAAAATTTGTAAACCAGACTAACTTTCAGACAATCATAATAATACAGAAGTCAATGTATCTTTTTACATGGCTTACAAATGTGTTTCTACAAGTATCTTGGTGCTACTTTGGACTTGGCCACATTATAAGGCTTATTTATTCTTGTCATTAGTTCTCATACTTTCTGTAACATGTATTGTGCCCTGCTCACAGGGTACAATGAAAACAACTTTCCTCAACTAAAAGACTTGTATTGGGCTAATACATTTGACACAACTTATTTTGGAAATAAACCACATTAGCATGTACCTGCTTAGTTTATTATTTTTGTATTTGCCGGCAAAAGTCCCTTCCAGACAGCCTTGTTTGCAAGTTGAGTCAGTATATTGACAATAGGGCATTTTAAGTAGGCCCTGTACAAGATGTTTTTTTTTCAAAATTCCTCATGTATATTATAATTTATAAATTTTACATTTTAATGTATGTTTTTATTCCTCTGTATAAAATGCAAAAGGATTTCATTGCCATGCATTTCATTAAATCCGTTTTCAAAAACCATCATTTACTACTTCATTCAGGATGACCAAAAAACAAAATACCACAACGCTACATTTTGATGGTCGTAAGTGGGAGGCTGGGGGCCAAATGTTTAGACTAACGTAGTTAAATTACCAAACTATACTCCTTTAACCCTGCAAGCAGCTTATTATAGATATAGACGAAGAATCTGTAACTCAGGTTTCTCAATATAATCCTTCACAAAGCTAGGTTTACAGCCGGTCCTAATTATGTTCCCCTCCATGGTAACCACTGCCTTTCTAAATGTACTAAGAATATTAAATCTCAATTAGGTAATGGGCCATAAATGTTCTGGAATATATATATTTAGAAAGTTCCTCAAAGTTTATAAATACAAAGCAGTGACTATGCTCAAACTGTTGTAGCAATAGGGATGTTACGGAGCAAGTTTTATCAGTGCATTATGAGTTCAATAATCCCTATTAGAGTATCCCATTTCTCCTGAAAGCACAGACATCTACCTATCATTTTTTGTGTATCCATGGTAATGAATATGATGGTTGCTATAATACCCTAAGTTTTGGGAAGTTTGGGAACTTAGTTAACACAGAATAATGAAATGAAAATCCAGGAACAAAGTAGCGACTAGGCTCATTATATGCACAAATAGAAAGTTCTAACAGACATCAATTACTAGAAGAAATTAATTGTAGAATCTTCAGTCATTTGAGAACTATTTTCTGAACACATTGTTCCAGTATTGTCTTAAGCACAGTGGATACATCAGTGGAAGACACCAACCTTGTTCTCCTGTAGCTCCTATTTTAATGGATAAGAAACTGATAGAGATAATAAACAAAAGATTGATACAAGATCTTAGTAGATGGATGCAACTATGTAAGTAGAAAGGTTCCATCCTCAAGAAAGCTGTCCAGCATTGTCGTACGGTCACATGGTCATTGTGAGTCTTTATTGACAAGGAAGGCAAGAAGAGTCTTGTTGACGAATTTTAAGGTTAAGAGTGATGGAGAAAGACCTTGATGTTTTACAGCCTTCTATGGATATTCATGTTTATTTCCTTCAGGGATGATTCCTGCCCAACAGTTTGGAAGCACAAAGGAAGGGGAGCTGGACAGACAAGGATAAGCACAGGAATTGATTTCTTGTCTTGTCTGACACCAAACTCTCTTCAAATCCTATAGCAATTCTGTTTGAATGAAGATGGAGTGGTTAGGGTTAGTGTGACCAAAGAAGAAATTCCACAACTCAGTTTTCTTTTTAAAATTTCTAAATTACCACATATCATTATTTGTTTTCATAATGCTTTGTCTTGGATATGGGCTATGGTTTCTATACCCAGTAGACAAGTTTGTGTAAATTGGCTTTTGTGAGGAAAATATTTTCTACAAATCAGTGTAACATGAATAGAAATCAAGCTAACAATTGAAAAGTGAATATGAAGGATAGCATGTCTCTTCACTCATGTACTATATTGGGAAAATAAAGACAAAAATAAATGTATTTACTTATATGTTTATGTGAAATATGCCCTTAGACATGATAAAAAGCCCACAAATTAAACTATCAGCATTATCCATGAATTTGAGTTCTCCTGCATGTTCTGCCTTTTTAAAGAACAGTCACCTCATCCCCATTATTTTTAGCTCCAGACTCTAATTGTTTCTTTTATGGGGTCTAGGCCTATAGTGTCCTTGGTAATATGCTTCATGATGCTTGCATTTACAGTAATTGTTTGGCAGTTTGCCACTGAGTACAACAACTAGAAATACTTGGCTAGGCCAGCTTCAAGTCTTCATAAACACGGTCAATTTTCTAAGCAGCAATAGTCAACACAACTGATGGCAATCTTTTACAATCACGTATTTCACAGTGGGGAACCAGATGCATTGTTTCCTTACTGTAGAAAAAACACAAGAAATATGAAGGAACTGAGGTATGGGTGTGTAATTTCTATGAGCATTTAAAATTAATGTTTAATGGATCTGATTATACCAGAAAAAGAATATATCCACAATTTGTATCAACACTAGTGCATTTGGTTATCTTTAGTGCTTTCCTCAATGCTCTTCTCTAAATAAACCTGCAGTAGCAAGTGAGTTTTACTAGGGGTTAATTTTATCCTAGTTACACCATCTTTTGTAAAAACTAGTGTAGACTAGCACTAACCAATGTGTCTCTAAACTGAATACCCTGAGAAAATAGAACAGTTAGGTATCCACACTCAGGTTCTGCTAGGAAGATTCTGATTTAGATGGTCTGGGTCAAGTTCTAGGTTCAAGGAAAGTTTTAAAGTTTTCAAGATGACTCTGGTATATGGAAGATTGAACAGAAAGGAAAGAAATGATAGGAATGCAATTGAGTTGTAATTTTAAATATATCCTAAATCTGTTATTAGTTATCATATCCTGAAAATGAAATAAGACTGTTTAACCTAGGGTAATCAAAAATTCAAATGATATGAAACTTTGGAAAAATGTCACCTGAACAGTTTCTATGCATCTGTAGCTGCACCACTAAGGTTCATGGGCGAGGAATACACTTTGTATTTATTAATGATATTTTGTCTGTTCAATGTGTTGGAGAAAAGAGCATATTTCCTTTCAGGAACAATGGAGCACTATGTAGCATGGTGAAGTAAATGTCAATTTAGAAATAAACTTCTTTTTTTTAATGTTCTTTAAGTTTATTTTTTATATTGGCTATTTCAAATTTACATTTCAAATGTTATCCCTTTTCCTGGTTTCCCGTCCAATCCCTTTCCCATTTCCCTTACCCCTGCTTCTATGAGGGTGTTCCTCCATCCACTTACAGCTCCCTGCCTCCCCACCCCGACATTCCCCTACACTGGGGCATCCAATCTTGGCAGGACCAAGAGCGTCTCCTCCCATTGATGTCCAACAAGGCCATCCTCTGCTACATATGCAGTTGGAGCCATGGATCTGTCCATGTGTACTCTGTAGATGGTGGTTTAGACCCTGGTAGCTCTGGTTGGTTGGTGTTGTTCTTATGGGGTTGCAAATCCCTTCTGCTCCTCCAATACTTTCTCTAAATCCTCCAACAGGGACCTGGTTCTCAGTTAAATGGTTAGCTGCAAGAGTCTGCCTCTGCATTTGTCATTCTCTGGCAGAGCCTCTCAGGAGACAGCTATATCAGGCTCCTGTCAGCATGCACCTCTTCGCATCAGCAATAGTGACTGGGTTTGGTGACTGTATATGGTCTGGATTCCCAGGTGGGGCAGTCTCTGGATGTCCTTTTTCCTTCAGTCTCTGCTCCAAACTTTGTCTTTGTATTTCCTCCTATAAATATTTTTGTTCCTCCTTCTAAGTACTGAGGAATCTGAACTTTGGTTATCGTTCTCCTTGAGCTTTATGTGATCTGTGGATTGTATATTGGGTAATCTGACCTTTGTGGCTAATATCTACTTAACAGTGAGTGCATACCATTTGTATTTTTTTTTGTGATTGGTTATGTCATTGTCACTCAGAATATTTTCCAGTTCCATCCATTTGCCTAAGAATTTCATGAAATCATTGTTTTTAATAGCTGAGTAGTAGTACACTGTGTAGAAGTACCACATTTTCTGTATCCATTCTTCTGTTGAGGGACATCTGGGTTCTTTCCAGCTTCTGGCTATTATAAATAAAACTGCTATAAACATAGTGGAGCATGTAGCTTTGTTACATGTTTGAGCATCATTTGGGTATATGCCCAGGAGTGGTGTAGCTGGGAGCTTAGGTAGTGCAATGTCCAATTTTCTGAGGAACCTCCAGACTGATTTCTGGAGTGGTTTTACTAGCATACAATCCCACCAACAATGGAGGAGTTTTCCTTTTTTTCCAAATCCCCGACACCATCTGTTGTCACTTGAGTTTTTATCTTAGTCATTCTGACTGGTGTGAAATGGAATCTCAGGTTATTTTTTTTTGATTTGCATTTCCCTGATGACTAAGGATGTTAAACATTTCTTTAGGTGCTTCTCAGCCATTTGATATTTCTCAACTGAGGATTTTTTGTTTAGTTCTGTACCCCATTTTTAATAGGGTTATTTGATTCTCTAGAGTCTAACTTCTTAATTTCTTTGTATATATTGGATATTAGTCCTCTATAGGATGAAGGATTGATAAAGATCTTTTTCCAATCTGTTGGTTGCCATTTTCTCCTAATGACAGTGTCCTTTGCCTTACAGAAGCTTTGCAGTTTTATGAGATCCCATTTGTCGATTCTTGATCTTAGAGCATAAGCCATTGGTGTTTGGTTCAGGAAACTTTCCCCAGTGCTCATGTGTTCCAGATGCTTCCCCACTTTTTCTTCTATTAGTTTGAGTGTATCTGGTTTTATGTGGAGGTCCTTGATCCACTTGGACTTAAGCTTTGTACAGGGTGATAAGAATGGGTCGATTTGCATTCTTCTACATGCTGACCTCCAGTTGAACCAGCACCATTTGTTGAAAATGCTATCTTTGTTTCCACTGCATATCTTTAGCTCCTTTGTTAAAGATCAAGTGACCATAGGTGTGGGTTCATTTCTGGGTCTTCAATTCTATTCCATTGGGCTACCTGCCTGTCTCTTTACCCATACCATACAGTTTTTATCACTATTGCTCTGTAATTCTGCTTGAGGTCAGGGATGGTGGTTTCCCGAGAAGTTCTTTTATTGTTGAGAATAGTTTTCACTATACTGGTTTTCTTTCTTATTCCAAATGAATTTTACAAATTTCTCTTTTCAACTCTATGAACATTTAAGTTGGAATTTTGATGAGAATTGGATTAAATCTACAGATTGCTTTTGACAAAATGGCCATTTTTACAATATTAATTCTGCCAATTCATGAGCATGGTAGATCTTTTCATCTTCTGAGATCTTCTTAAATATCTTTCTTCAGAGACTTGAAGTTCTTGCATTACAGATCTTTCCCTTGCTTGGTTAGAGTCACACCAAGGTATTTTATATTACTAAGGACTATTGTGAAAGGTGTTATTTCATTAATTTCTTTCTCAGCCTGTTTGTCCCTTGAGTAGAAGACTACTAATTTGACTGAGTTAATTTTATATCCAGCCACTTTGCTGAAGTTGTTTATCATGTTTAGGAGTTCTCTGGTGGAATTTTTGGGGGTCACTTAAGTATACTGTCATACCATCTGCAAACAGTGATATTTTTTTTTCGGAGCTGGGGACCGAACCCAGGGCCTTGCGCTTCCTAGGTAAGCGCTCTGCCACTGAGCTAAATCCCTAGCCCGATATTTTGACTTCTTCCTTTCCAATTTGTATCCCTTTGATCTCCTTTTCTTATCTGATTGCTCTGGCTAGGACTTCGAGTCCTATATTGAGTAGGTAGGGAGAAAGTGGACAGCCTTGTCTAGTCCCTGATTTTAGTGGGATTGTTTCAAGTTTCTCTCCATTTAACTTGATGTTGGCTACTGGTTTGCTGTATATTGCTTTTACTATGTTTAAGTATGGGTCTTGAATTCCTGATCTTTCCAAGACTTTTAGGATGAAGGCATGTTGAATTTTGTCAAATGCTTTCTCAGGATCTAATGAGATGATCATGTGTGTTTTTTTTAATTTGAGTTTGTTTATATAGTGCATTATATTGATAGATTTCCATATATTGAACCATCCCTGCATCCCTGGTATGAAGCCTACTTGATCCATAATGATAAAGGGAACATCTAAGGACTGTTTTTCATCTTAAAGACACTGAAGAGTTAAAGGCCGATAGTAGGACACCTTGGTAAGAGGGGAAACTATGAACTAAGTTCTGTTTAGAGAATAAAGCTAGTGAGATGCTAAAAGTTGTCTGAGCAGTCAGAAATGTGCAGTCAGCAGTGTCAATTATGTAAGTTCCGATTACGCTATATCTTCAGTTGATAGTAATGGATCTGGAATCTTGCCTTTCTATAGTGTTAAATAACCTTCATTTCTTTGACCAATTTTATGTGACAAGAATGGCGGTGCAATCCATGAGGGGAAGGATTTGCAGTCACACATCCTTTCTGAAGAACGTGATCATGGGAACTAGTCTATGCTTCAAAAACCAGGAAGCTCCATTGGCAGTCCTAGTCTTTTTCAGGGAGGGCTTTTAGGGAATGTAGGATCATCCCAATCTGTACCCTTGATCTGTTATATACTATATTGATATTATTTATCTAAGTAGAGGAGACCAATAAAATCTTCCCCACAATCTGCTTCCTGTGCTTTCAATGCATGGACTATGTCTGAGTGGCATATTCTTGCATCACCACAGTAACCTAGGGATCTCAGATGAAATGTTTCCTCCCTAGTAAAACCTTTCCTCCTAGCTACTGCACTTACTGAAATTACAAATTTTTTAGCAGTTATTTTTATGCTTTGGTGTGTGTGTGTGTGTGTGTGTGTGTGTGTGTGTGTGTGTAGATGTGCAGGTATGCAGTTGTGCAAGCATGCATTCTTCTTGCACATAGGAAGTCTGTGTGTTGTGTATCATTGTGTGTACATGTGGAATCCTAGGGAGGGCCTGAGATGCATTATCTTAGCACACTCTCTGCCTCATTCCCTTGACACGGGGTCTTTCACTGAACCTAGAACTAGGGAGGCAGCCAGCAAGCCTTTGTAGTCCTGTTGCCCTTTTCACAATACCAGGGTTACTACAGGTGTGCAGACAAAGCCAGAATCATATACAGTAGAGATTTTAATGTGGGTCCACATGCTCTCATAGTAAGCACTCTGACTTGAGGAAATCTTGCCCATCCCTGAAAGGGATTTTGGAAATGCCAGTTTGGGTTTGTCTTTCATTAGATTTGAAACTTTATGAAGACATAATCAGTTCCATGTCTGCCTGGTGGTTCAATTTCAAGACTACTGTCCAGCATGTGCTAAATTTTCTTGTAACAAATGCATTTCTAATTTTATGTAGCATTATTAAGAACATTCAATATTAGTATTAAGTTCTTTTAAAAACCACCCATAGACTTAGTTACAAGGATGACTGCACATTCTGGACTGCACTACTCAAAGTATGTAGGTGAGATCTTTATTGACGCAACTCCATCTCGTGGAAACTTGCCTCTTTCACCGAAAAAGAACAATTTCACATGTGTTTCTGTAGCATTTATATCTTATTTCTTAAGCAACATATTGCTATTTTGAAGATTTCAAACCATACTCTGACTCAGCTTTCTTTATTTCATTTTCTTAAGTTTTCTTCATAATGAAAACCACTCTGTACAGAGTGGAACCCAAAGCTTTCAGCTGGTGATCTATCTTCACAGGATCAACTCCATCCTGTGAGGATCACTCTAAAGCCTCCTGTAATACAGACAATGCAATAGTGTCCGATTTGTCCTCTCCTTGAATTTCCTCTCTTAAGTTTACATGTCCAGATACATAAATTCTAAATCTGCATTTCTATTCTCCAGTCTGGGACCTAAACAAGAAAAGAAATAGGTGTTTTCTGGCATTTAATGAAATGGTGTTTAGTATTGGAATGCCTTCCAGGATATGAAGTATAATTTGCTGCAGTGATAATTACTCTAATAAACATTAGTTACATTAAAATAATATTATTTTCTGGTAAACAGCTTGAATAAAATAAAACTGATGTAAAAATCTATTCAAGGTAGTGAGAACCTAATTTAATTTTGTATGACTAATTTAGTATCATGATACATATTTTATGATAGATTACCGAAGACTTCTGTGGACACATCATAAGAGGGTATAGCATGTGGAGTTTACCAATTGAAAACTAACAGTCTGTCCCCTGAAATTTTGCAGAAAATAGAAGCAAAGTATATTGCTTCCCTTCCACATATTAAAAATCCACATTCTTTTCTGTTTTACAAGATTGCATTGTACTTTGAATTAGCAGAAAGTGAAGAAAGGCAGAATATAAGATCTCAGATGAAAAGCACGTGAAAAGCTACAAAGGCTAGCCCGAGACTTTCCCATAGGTTCAAAGAGAATGTTAATGTAGAACTATGTCCTTGATGCCCGTTGTAAACAAATATTTGTTCAAAGACTGATATAATTTTAGATACTGTTGGAATATAGGTAGTAATTTTACTCTATTGGCATATATGTAAAATTCCAAACCAATAATACCATTCATGGTTTGCTTGCTGTGGCTGGACACTGTGTGCTATGTATTCATTTACTTGTTAAGTTTAGCATATTAGCTTGGATACTTACTCTTGATTGAGCTCCTAGTGCCTGCTTTCTTACACACTTCATTGAGCTTTTGTCTGCTCTGATCTCTTGTTCTTAACCGAGTCCACACTACTTGCTTCATCCACTTCCACTACAAATTATGCAATGGTTGGTTTCATTTTAGAAGGCTGCTTTTTTTTTTTGAGTGCTTTCTCCACTTTGCTATGTTGTAAGTCAAAAACCAATTAGACACTGGAAAAAATATAAAATCATATTTTATACTAAACTTTGACTGATTTAGTCAAAATGCTTCAAGTGGTTTGTACATTTCAACCTGGCTTAAATCAAAGAAGAGGGGGCAAAGAGGAGGAGGTGTTTGAATAGGAACTGGTAATCTCACATAAGCACAGATTCTTTTGTGAAGAAATCTGACACAGAAGATTGAAGGGAAAAAAGTAGTTCACAGAAGGTGTGGGTGAGGGGATGGTAAAAAAAAATGTAACACAAAACATGGACATTTGAGAGGTATGCTTCATTGCTTTGCATCGATGATTTGCATATTAAGAAGTCAGGAGCCTTCACATTAATGAATCCCTAACTAGTTTCTGACACAATAGACTGATATGTCCCTGGAGGAGTCATTATGGTCTATCATGTCAATGATCCACATATTAATGACTCTCTAACAGGCTCATCAACAGGTAGCCTAAATAGGTTCCCATTGAGTTCTTTTACATTTGCTTTTTAAATGTATCTTTTCTTCCCTTCCTTTTGTAATACTATTGTGAAGAATTGACAAAAAGGCCCATTAAGATAATTTTAATGTGTGACTTAAGTTCACAAAAGCATTAAATTTAGAAATGGTGCCTTAAGACTAACCCGGACTGCCTAAAAAAAGTTTCTAAATGCAGTTGAAAACAAAACTAGTTTGATAAGGGAGCACTTATTTGGATTTTAATATGAACCATCTTGTCTAATTTACTCAGTTCCTGACTGTCTTGATACACTAATCTTTGATGTGTTTAGTACTAGTAGAAGAATTAGTTTGAAAGTATGATTTTAAAATGAAATGACTGGAATATGGAATTAAATTCCAGAAGACTATAACATACAAGCTATGAAACATTTATTTAAACTGAAACAATAATTAATAGTAAAAATAATTTTAAAATATATAGAAAATTCTAGAAATAGTTGATTTAGTAATAGGCTGAATATCTCATGATCTGAAAGAATGACTTCATAACTTTAAATAAACTTTAAATAAAAGTTCAACAGCAAGATTCCTAGTATCTTAAAATGTCTTGGGACACTTTATCTAATTAATTATAATTATTATATTAAAAAATTTGTTGATTCTTTAAAACAAACATGGAGTCTATGATGTACTGTAATATACTGAGGAATTGGAGTGGTTGGAGAGATGGATAAGAAGTTAGGAATATCAGCTATATTTCCAGAAAACTCTCGTTCAATTCCCAACATTATCATAACAGCTAAGGACAGGCCATTACTTTAAGATCTGAAACCCTCTTCTAGCTTTGCTTCCAAAGGCATCAGTAAAAGGAGAAGAGAGAATAAAGAGAGAGAGGTGGGAAGAGTAAGAGAAGAAAGGTGATAGGAGATAAGAGAGAGAGGAGAGAGAGGAGAAGAGAGAGAGGAGAGATAGGAGAGAGAGAGGAGTGGGAGTAGAGGGAGGCGAGGGAGGAGAGAAGAAAGCATGTGCATAGGAGTGAAGGACAACCAGTATTTTCTTAAATGTATTAGCACCTCTTTATAGAGAAAGGTTCTCTTATCCATGCAAGTTATACATGCAAGAACAATGTCCTTACACATTATAAACACATAAGTAAATAAAAACAATGAAGAGTTGCTCTACTAATACTTTTGTTGAATAATGAACTATTTTACTTGGCTTACTGTAGGCAAGAGAAATAGTGATACATGTTTGAAATTCTTTGTCAGAATCCAAGATTGAGAGAAAAGCTGGGAAATTTTAGTATTTTGTTCCTTATTAAATAGACTAAAATAAACAACCTGAAAGAGAACGGACATCAGAATGTTGGGGAATGAAGGACCTCAGCATTTCAGGTGAGTTGTACCAGGTCACTACTCTGACCTCATACAGAACCCTAAGTATTCTTGGTTGTCCACATATGGAATTAGCTAAATGCAAAATAGCTAGGCACAACTGTAGGGGGATTTTTTTCTTTAATCATTTGATGTGGGAAGACCCACTTTTAGTCTAGATCTTTGAATGTGAAAGGATCTGCCTTTCATACAGATCTTTGAGGTGAAAGGGTGTACCTTTAATATGAGCCACACCTTCTGGTGGCAGTCCATGTGAAATGAATGGAAGACAAAACCTCCGTCTTTGTGTGCCCATCTTTGCAGCAAGCCCATTCTTTCATTAGTATTAATGCCCACCTCGTCAAGATTCTAGTACATACTGAAGACCAGCTGAGACTCCCAACCTAGTGGACTGAACTACTACTGGAATCTTGGCCTTTCCCTTGGTAGAGAGTCATTAAACTAAGTGGACCTAAGCGTGTAAGCAACTCTAATAAATTTCATCATATATATATATATATATATATATATATATATATATATACACACACACATATATACCTATACCATATACACACATATACATATAAACATATATATATGTATATATATATGGTTTCTTAAACCATATATATGTGTATTACAAATATTATAACTATGTATAAATATAATATATAAATGTATTTTTTCAATATATAGTATCCCATAGTCAAGATAGTAGAGAGAATGAGCAGGTGCATAAGAGTAGAGGACAGGGGTTGGGGATTTAGCTCAGTGGTAGAGCACTTGCCTAACAAGCACAGGGCCCTGGGTTCAGTCCCCAGCTCCGAAAAAAAAAGAAAAGAAAAAAAAAGAGTAGAGGACAGAAGTCATCAGGTGTCCTTTTTGAGGTCCTCTTCATTTTACTTTTGAGATAGGATCTCTCATTAGACCTGGATCTCACCAGTGGGTTAGATTGACTAGCTTGCGAGAACTGCATTCCTCATGTCTCTGCTTTATCAGATCTGGGATATCAGGGCCCATTACACTGGATTTTGTATATTTGTGTTAAACATCTGAACTCACAGCCCATATTCAGTGCTTTGCCCACCGAGACAATTCTTAGTCCCCAAACCAATGTACATAACCAACCAAATAACTTACATGATAACTGTGAACACTATAGATTTTATTGGGAAAACTACATATTTAGAGAGGCTTTTTAATATGCGTCCTGACATATATAGCTCATTCAGCTTTAACTCTGCTGAAATCTGTTTTTTTGTAGAACAAAAAAAAAATGATAAAAAAGTATGAAGGGAGTTTTAGTTGGAATGTATTAATTTTGGGAAAACATACATATTAACATTCCAAAAATACTTTTGAAAGACAGAGGCAGTTGTTATCTCTTAGGAATTAGATTGTGGGAGATTTTGAAGAATGAGCAATCGAACTTTGGAGACAGCAAGGGTTTCAGCTGGACAGTCACTAGTTTCCTGACATCTACCTGTGTCATGGGTGTAATTATGTCCTTTAAGAACTTAGATAAAGTAAAGACCTTAGGGCAGTAAGTTTGAGAGTTTTTTTCCCCAGACAACTTGCTGATATACATTCTTCAGTTGTTCAGGACCCATCACCTAAAGACATTTACATTTCTCGCCATAAAATATAATTGGCAGGTGGTAGCAGAGAAGTCCCTTAAGCCAGGTTTATCTATAGTCTTCTTCCACTTAAAATTCATGAATTCTGCTTGTAATTACATCACATTCCCAAGAAACCTACAATGTTTTTTAGTCCACATCTCAACTTCCAAGATTCTACTTAATGATGTACTAGACCCTCCTCAGTCAGTGCCTTGAGAAGTGCACATCACTTCTGTCAATATGTGTGATGCTTGAGTCCATGACAGAATAGTAAAATGTAAGATGTCCTTTCTGCTGTGGAGAGGAGCTAGACAAAACAGCACCTGCCACGTGGACATGACCAGACACATTCAGACTTGTAATTTTTCTTGCTACAAACTAATGAAGGTTCTTTGAGAAAACAAACAAATAACAATAACCTACCAAGAATTTCTCCATGAAAGGGTGACTTTTAGTTGCTTCTTTGTTTGTTATTGAAACTATTCTTCACAAAAAGACAAAGCATCATTGGTTTTTGAATTGAAGTATCAAGGTGAAACAAAATGTTCTAATAATGTAAATTGAAACAGTATATTTCAGAATATAGTTTCAGGGTCTCAATAGGATTAAAAACCAAGAGAGATGGTTTATCAGGTAAAAACTTGGCAGCAATCTGCCACCCAGGCTGACAACCTAAGTTCAATGATCCACAGCTAACACATGTAGGTTCCTTCTGATCTCTTTACAGACACAATATGTAAACACACAGACACACACAGACAGAGACACAGACACACACATACTCAAACGCACATGCATGCACATGTGCATGTACACAATTAATTAAAACCTTTGAAAGAGATGAAAAACAAGAAAATTAAGCTGATTGGAACAAATTGCATAGTGTTGTAGCTGGCTAGGAGTTATTCAACAGTAATTCTACTTTCTCTAAAACAGACAAATAACTCAATGTTCTCTATGATCTTATTCTCTTCTAAGCTTGAGAAGTTCATTTAATTTATTCAGCCAGCTTGTGCTTTATTATTCTTGACTTTTCATTATATTTTAAATTTTTATGAAATTAGTTTTTGTGTTAGGTTCTAATACCCTTGTTTATCTTAACTTATGGTAGATATTAGCAAAGTTTAAATTATCATAAAGTTCTACTTGACATGCATAACATAGTAGTAAATAAGTGATTCCACACTACACAGTGGAGAATTAAAAGCCCTGTAGTTTTGTTTGAACAGGTTACATTACAATTTCAAGGTAACAACTACTTCTATTATTTTATTTAAAATTTTTCACATACAATATATTTTATCATATTATTTTTCTTCCTCAAACTCCTCTCAGAGCTACCTACCGAACTTCATGTTCTTTCTCTTTCTCATTCTCTTTCTGTCTTAAAACAAACAAGAAAAGAGAAGATGAAAAGCAGCAAGCAAAAAAAAAAGGAAAAAGAAAAATATAGAAAGAGGACATCATGTCAGGTGTTAATCTGAAGACTTAGTAGATAAAAACAAAGCAAAACCAAACCAAACCAAAACAACAACAATGAAAGCGCAGAGCCAGCATTAATATTCTAATATTCTTCTCTAAATACTGTGTTCTTTGGGTGATAGCTTGTACTAACAATCTAAGTATTTTGAAGGTTGGCAACAGGATCAATAATTTTAAGGTTATGGCACTGGGATACACGAAGACATCATGTTTTGAGGAAAGAAAAGAAAAAAATCTCGTAGAAGATGTTCATAAGGGACATAAATAAGACCACAGCTTGAAACACAAATGATGTAGAATATCTTAATTACTGTTTTTTAGCATAAAATGAGAGGTGATGAACAAACATTTAAAAGCTGACCCTTTATAGACAGTTGTGTGTGCTCTGGGTCAATATTAGCGAACATTAAATTCAATACCTATGACTCTTTTCGAAATGGTACTTTGTTACAGTCAACATTTTAAACACTGTCTGAATAGTTACATTTTGCTCCTGACACCCTCATTCTGCCGCTCACCCTGATGGGTTGATGACATCTACCATACCAGACTATGATTTTGTTGAACTAGTCTTTGAGAAGTTTCTCCAATAAATTATGGGCCATATATGAGATTTTTAGCACCCTGACATTATAGGAATTTAGGAAAAACTATTATTAATTATCCTAAAACTGCTACATTCAACAGTGATGAAATGAACCATAACCCAGGAATGGTAGGACAACACCCAAATGTCTAGAATTATTAAGTCTTACATTGAGTAAATTGTGTTTTAAGGGAAGGTGGGAATAGGCATCCAGGCAGGCCACTTTTGAGAGGCTGTGTTTCAAAAACGATGGCTTGTTTCAAATGTCTGCTAAGCTTTCTTATACTGTGGGATTATGATAAGAGACTATTTTAAAGTTTAAGAGAGTGTAAACCAAGGTATGGAAGTTTTCTTTCCTTTAAGTAGCTTGTGAATTAATGAGAAAATGTGGTAGATATTAAAAACAGCCAAGTTCGAGTTAAAATGGAGATAGGAGTCAGCTGCTATTCTATAGTATGTACAGTGTGCATGGCACATCATTAATAGTAACAGTATTGATGATAAAAAGTATTATCAGCTCCATCTATTAGAAAGTATACAAAGTAATTACTCTAAAGGACTAAGTGATGATGTGGAGGAAAACAAAGTATTGAGATACTGTGTATCTGGCTTGAATTCACAATATTAGTTCAAGTACAAGCTAAGTACAAGTTTAGTAACAGAAAAACATATTGGTATGGAAGAATTAGTGTTCTTTCCAAAGCTATTGATCTCAGAAGAATTCTGGTTTAGAGACCAGGCCAATAGGATATCTAACTTTACCACTAGTTACTTTTTGATAACTGTGCCAACATTGTAGAGCTGATTCATTCTCTGTGTCTCTGTGTCTGTGTCTTTGTTTTTGTCTCTCTGTCTCTGTTTGTCTCTGTCTCTTTCTCAAGATTATAGGATGATATCACCTTAGTATTAGGTCCCTTATAGATCTAAATCCTATTTAGATTAGTTAAACCTTGCTAAGAAGTTGAATGAACTCATCCTGTTTCTCTCATTTACTATCAGACATCCATTAGTTAAAACAAGAACAACCCAAGTAATCAAAAACATACAGTAATCCTTCTCACAGTCTGCTTTAAACTAACTCCAGTTTCATTTTTGATTTTCTACCTCGATAAACAATTCAAACCTTCTGAGAGTCTTATTGCTCTTGGACATATCCTGTTTCGTGCCATTTATAGTTTATACTTGTTACTTACAATTTTTTGATTACTTTGAAATCAGAAACTTCTTACTTCTCAATTAGTAAATTCAGAATGAATCTGCGAATTGTCTCCAAGTTTCCTCATTTTAATGATCTTTCATCTCTAAGGCAGTAGCCATCTTATCTCATTATTTATTGTAATATGTTTAATTCATTGTAACTATTATGCTTTATTGATTTATCTATTCCTGTCATTATTTCATTGTTTGCTTGGAGTAAATATCTAGATATTGCTAATGTTATATTTTTCAATATTTGTTATAGTTAATGGTACATATTCAAACTATCTGTAGAAGAATGAACGGTCCTTCCACATTAAATAATATGGGTAACTATCCCATATAACTCTGTTTATGAGAATGAAATATTGTTTCAAAGAACCTAGATTCTCTTTAACACATTTTTAAAATTAATTTTAAAAATCTAAATTAAAACAACTACGTTCAATCATTTGACCCCCAAAATTCTAAACTTGGGAAGAGATAATAATTTAAGCCTTAGAATATATACAGATGATCATTTGCTGCTTTTCTTTGATTAAATTTTGTGTAAAGAAGAGATGGCATCATTAAAATGCTGGCAAGAGATAGAAAGAAAAAGAGAAGCTAGAAAAAGGGCTGTGCATTTATTCAACAGCACGTCTTTGCTATTAGACTGCATCAGGCAGTGTGTCAATCACCAGGATCGCCAAAAAAAAGGGGGAAAGAAAAAAAGAAAGAAAAGAAAACAGTTCTTGAGAACACAATAGGGATCTGAGAGATAGTAAAAAGATGGCTTTACTTATGTTATAGTCAGATATAGTGAAGGAGGTGGATCCTGTTGTCCATAACCAATAGTCTTCATCTATTTTCTTTCTCTTTTTCTAGTCCCTCTTCCCATTCATTTACCCTTCTCCTCTGAAGGACTGTTGACCCACCAAGACTATCCCCAACCATGGCACATCACGTCTCTGTGGGGCTAGGCACATCTTCTCCCATTGAGGCTAGACAAGGCAGCACAAAAACGAGCACAGGATCCACAGGCAGGCAACAACTTTAATGACGGGCCCCTCTGCCCTAACCCCTGCCCCACCCCAGCTTCAGTTGTTGAAGGGCTGGAATGACCACCTAGTTGCAAGTCAGCTATTTGTAGGGCCCTAGGTCCACCCCCTGTACACTCTTTGGTTGGTGGTTCAATTTCTTAGACCTTCAAGGGTACAGGTTGGTTGATTCTATTGGTCTTCCTGTAGAGTTTCTATCCTCTCAGGGGTCCTCAACTGGGGTGTCTAAATCCTTCCCACAACTCTTCCATAAGACTACCTGAGCTCTGTCCATCCAATGTTTGGCTGTAGGTCTCTGCATCTGTTTTAAGCAGCTGCAGTGTGGAGTAGGACACACTCAAACTCTCAGAGTACAGTTATGCTAGGCTCCTGTCTACAAGCATAGCAGAGTATCATTAATAGTGTCAGGGATTGGTGCTTGCCCATGGGTTCACCTCATTTTTCTAATTGTAAGCCTGCTTGATTAAACTCTTAATTGTAAATTGGTTTAAGTAAGCACTTTAGATGTAGTTAGTCAAGTAAAATGTTACTTCAAGGTTAAAAGTGATATTTTGTTTGCACATATCCTACAATATATTGCAAAGAGCAAACCACATGCTCCAATAAGTAACATAAAACTATTGTAAATGATGAATTGACTATGCAAAACACAAAACAACAATGACCACAACAATAACAACAGCAAAAACCCAGACCTGTGATGATCTGATTTCTCAGATGTGCTGATTTCTTCCTTCCAAACTTCCTTAGAAATGCTGACTAGAATCCTGAAAATCAAGATTTCCTTCAGATACTGGTTCTGAATTGTGTTGATTTTTATGTAATACAAGATTCTTCTCCCCAGGTTTAATCTTTTTTAAATTTTACAGTCTTTTTCAGTTTTATTTTGTTTTATTATATGTGCATGAGTGTATTGCCTTCACTTATGTCTGTATTCTGGAAGCTTGCCCGGTGTCCTCATATGTTAGATGATGGTGTTAGATCCCCTGGGACAGGAGTTCTTGATTGTTATGAGTTATACTGTATGGGTGCTGGAAATTAAACCTGGGTCTTCCATAGGAATGACAAGTGCTCTTAAGCACTAGACAACATTTCAGGACACCTTTTATCATATCCTTCAATGAACAAAGAGTTCAAAGTTTAGTAGTAGGGCTAGAAAGATGACTTAGTGATTAGGAGCACTAGCTTGCTGCTCTTACAGAGGTCCTGGGGGAATGGTACCACACAGTAGCTCACCATCACATCACTCCAGTTCCAGGGGATTTAAGCTTCTGTTTTTCATTGGTATTGAGTACAAGTAGTTCACAGACATTCATGCTCTAAAACAGGCACTTACAATAAAAATAATAGTTTTTAAAATATTTAAATTTTAAGAGAAAAACTAAAGTTTATTTTATTATAATTTTTTATTATTTAATGGATTCTTCCTGCTCTGTATAATCATATATATTTTTCTCCTAGGAATTTTCAAGTTTTTGTCATGTTAATAATTTGTTCACCTGGAGCTGAATTTTGCATATGTTCTATTGTCATTATTTTCCCTAGATAGAGTCATGTCCCTGTCTTCATTTTATTATCTCCTTATCTCCCCTCTTTGCTAGATTTGACCTTGATGCATCTTCTCATTATTCTTTGAGTTCTATTTCCCAGCTGGTTTGCAGCTTTTCTGATACTTGTCTTTCAAGTTCACTTTGCATAGGAAGGAACCCTTAAAATTAGAAGAAGCAGATTCCCCCTCCCCCTACTCTATTTCTCACAGCTATGGAGTCATTATTATCATCTGTTCTTCTCCTTAGAATCACATACCAAAACTCTATGAAAACCGGCTTTATCATTTTGACTACCATTCATTGAATCTATACATCAACCTTCATAATATTTCATCCCTAACTATGATCATAGTATATTTCTTTAATATTTGTTTATGTAGTTATATCATTTAGAAAAATTCAGAGTTTATAAGATTTGTCCTCTATGTGTTCTGCATAGTGTTATAATGTTTCTGTTTCTTGAGTATCGAGCTTTCATCCTTACATATATCCTTGAATATAAAGTTTTCCCTTATATTCCTGAATGTCCATGTTTTGAGGACACTCGATAATAATAAGGTTGTTTCATCACTAATTATTTGTCTCAAGGGTGAGTTTTTTACAAATGAAACTCTTGTCCCTTCAAAACAATCATTTTTAGTGAAGCAATTAAAATTGATTAGAAAATTCACTGATAATGTTTTGGTAAATAAAAATGTTTTTTAGTAGCAAATAATTTCACTCTACAAATAAATTTTAGTAGTGTTTTAGGAAAAAATAAAATTTGGGAACAACTGTTTCTTTAATAGTTTATATGTCCTCTTAAGAATATTTAATCCATCCTTTTAGAATACAATGTGCTTTGCTTGTATCAAATGCCAATTCCTCCCAGATCCAGTCCCACCTCTCCACCCACTCAATTCTCTTTTCTTTAATTTTATTTTTGTTTTACTTATTCACATCCCATCTCACCTTCTCCTCTGAGTGAGTGGGGTCCTCTGGATATCTTCCCATGCTGGCACTTCAAGTTTATGCAAGGCTAGGCTCTTCCCCTCCCACTGAGGCCAGGGGGAAGCCCAGCTTCTACCTACCCAATTCTCTCTCTCTCTCTCTTTCTCTCTCTCTCTCTCTCTCTCTCTCTCTCAACATAAAGAGCCCAATGTGTTGTGTTGATTGACTGCTCTTAGATACAGGGCTTTTCCTGCATTGTGGTTGCTTTACCACAGAGTATATCATTAAATAAATCTACAATACTGCCTCTTCTTCTAGCAGCTCTCAAAAGCCTATAAATTTGCAACCGGAGGTGGGACTTCATGCCCACCTGCCACCTTTATGCTAGAGTTTTGTCTGGCTTGAGTTTGCACAGGTGTCACACATGATAATATGATTCCTGTGAGTTCATACATGTGGTTGTCCTGCTATACCCATAAAACAGTTCTCTAAATGTCTCTCAACCACTGATAACGTATTGCTATTACCTAAGAAAACTATGTGTATCAAAGCTCATCAGAGAAGTTTCCTGGGGCGGGGGTGCAGCGACCTACAAGTGATCCAAGTACTGAACAAGATGCTGCAGGGTTTACAGACCTAAATAGGCTATTTATATCGTACACCTTTCCCGAAGACTCAGAGTTCTTGGCTTAAGGGGACAATAGTTTGTAAGAGCCAGATGGGGTGGCTGCATTTCAGACTTGCATGTTCTTAAACGAGATATTATATACTCAAAATAGCAAAATTATTGTTTTATAGGTGAATTTCATAAGCGATAAATAATTGCATAGGTATAAGTCTTGGTAATAGATTAATTCAATTTCTGTACTTCAAGCTCTATAGTTTAAGAATTTTTATGTACATAGAATATTAGTTTTATTGTAATGCCCAGAAATGTTGCTTTCAGTAATGTTAAAATGAAACAATAAAAAATACATACAAAATTAAGTTACTTTCTTACATAATCAGGAGGGGGAAAGCTTAAAAAGTACATATGGTTTGTAGAAATAAAATTAGCCATGCTGGAATTTTCAGAACCTAGATTCAATTATACAAGTTTATCAGCAAATGTCACTTTTTAAATTTCTTCTCTTTTTTGTTGTTGCTTTATTTTTTTGTTTGTTTTGTTGTTGTTGCAGAAACTCACTGGGGAAAAAAGTCATTGTAATAAAAACGGATTAAGGGTGGGACATGATGGTGCATGCCTTTAATCCCAGCACTTGGGAGGCAGAGGCAGAGGCAGAGGCAGATGGATATCTATGAGTTCAAGGTCAGCCTAGTTTACATAGAGAGTTCTAGAACTGCGTGCTATGAAGAAAGACCCTGGAGAGGAGGCTGGTGGGTGGAAAAAAAGACTGTCAAGAAAAGTGAGAGGACACAGGGGGTGAAGTGCTTGCTATGTGATCTGAGCTCAATCCACAGAACCCATGTAAACTCGGAAGGAGATAATCGCTTCCAAAACCTTGTCCTGTGCTATCACATTTGTGCCGTTACACAGGAACCCATCCATGCACATCAGATGTACCTGATAATAATAGTAAAATGTAAATTAATCTTAAAAAGAAAACCAAGACATAAATTAACTTTTGAGTAATTGTACATAAATTGAAAATTTCACTAGTTATATTTTTATATTGAGTGTTGGAGACTAATACAGTTTTAATGACCTCATTAATCTGCCTACTGACATTTAAAAGGGGAAAGTACATATCATTTCTAATAAGAAGGCAATACATACAACAAAAAGCAATGAAACCTCAAGAATTTTGAAGAAATAAGGTAGGTACTTACATATGAGCCTCTGAAATCTCCATCTTAAAATTGGTCAGTGCCAATTCACACATGATACTGTTGGGCATAAATCTTGCACCTTTCAAGTTTTAGTGATCTGGTTTGACCTTATTTCTTTTTCTATAGAGAGAAATTTACTTTCATAACAATGCAATTGAAATATAAACAGGCTACCAAACATAATTACCTAAATGTTAGACACCAATTTTATAACAACAATGGAAAGTCAATTCTTAAAACTTTGCCATTTATACCAGAAAAAAAAATCCTCTCAATGAAAGGTTAAATAAAATATAATGAAAAGCACACATTTGCTTATAGCTTTATTCTGGCTATGTTTTAGTAGACACAACATAATCTCATTTAAAATATGTCATTGTATAGATTAAGTTTTTATAAAATCAGAATTAATTACTCTATCACCATGGAAGGTTTACTTACATGATTTGTAATACAAAATTATGAAAGGTTATACAAACTATTTGTCTTACTGATAATTGTCCACCATGTAAAGATATTTTAAAAGATGTAATTTCAAAACAAACGTATGTTTTTCTAAATTTTAGCAGTAAAGAAGAACCATTGCTAACACCAGAAGAAAATAAGCTTGGGACTTTGAAGTTCACAGGTAATGTTTATTTAAAATGAAACAAAATCTATTTTTCTGAACGTCGGCAGTATAAAAAGTGTTATAATTAAAAACCAATTGTATTAACTTTTCAGAGTCCTACATCCCAACCATTATTTGTTCTCATGAGGACAGGGATGACTTGGGAGCCAATTATCAACATGTAAAAGACATCGACAAGAAGCATGACGAACATAATGAAAAGGAATTAGACTTGATGGTAAGTGTTCAGGTTGCCACAGCATTAGAGAAGACAAATCTATTTATGCTTCAAAGATGCTGCAACGCCTGCCTCTCAATGGCTTCCGCTAATATAATTTGCACATGTGAAGCCATGGCTTATTCTGTCCCTGCAACTCCATCTAGCTTGAGCAACAAGGCACTTTGATTTCAGTATGTGGCTTCTGCTCTCCGCAGTGGTAAATTAATGACATTAATTTCTTATCTCATTACCAGTGGCTCTGAGTAATGGTTTGTGGGAATTAGAAGCTAGGGCACCATCATGACACACACTTCTAATGGTCGTTGACAGGTGTGCACGTAGCATAAACTCATCTGTAAAGTAAGAGGGTTGAAGAGTAAAGGTCCTATCTAACCCAAGCAGTCTGTAAGGCTGACATTTAACCCCATTCTTCTTTACTATTTCTGTCCAAGTAGGAATTCCAAAGTTTCTGAACATGGTAAACTATTTAATCGCGAAGGAAGAAGAAAATAGCCAGTGCTACACAATTAGAAAACAGGAAACAAATTCAACATTGTACAATTTAGTCTAAACTTTGTTACTACAATATTCACACTTGGTGAGACATCAAATCTGTTCTGAAATTTGGAGGAGACGGTTCAGTTCCCACTTTCAGGGAACAGTGAGAGGCAGAAGCAAATGAGTCATAGGATGTAATTTATTCTTCTTTGCATTTGGTTGGCTCTCCTAGCGTGGCGATACATGGATTCATAATCATCTAAGATTAAAATGACATTTGCCTCTTCAAGTGTCAATGCTGAAACCGAAAAGAACTAGAACTCAACCTCCCCTTCCCCACATTTCACCTCTGCAATAGTGATATGGCAACCGTACCACTAAAGTATGCAATTTACTGTGCTCCAAAGTTAAGGCACTACAAAGTTGTCACCCATTGTGAGAATCCTCACCAGCTGAAAGTTAACATCACCTTTCTTTCTTTTTTTTTTCAAACCAGAGAATATAATGAAAGGACCTTGAAAAAAAATCACATACATCACCAATACACCTCATTACCATGAGCAGCCTCAAATATAAAAGTTTGTTTAGAAGTTACTGGATTGTACGCCCAATAAATGAACAGGGAGCTGTAATTTAGATGCTAATTTGCTCTATGCTGACGTGACTGCATAAAACAATGAAGTTCCATAATAGATGGAAATACAACCAAATCTGTGGAAGCCACAGGCATTGGCTTACAAGACAGCTGTGCGGTTGACAAGTAACATGAGCCTTATGTGAGAAGAAGGGGAAGACGTAAGATTTGCATATAATTATTGAGATCATGCAAATGTCAGTTATGAGGAGGAAAAAAAAACACAGGCATCTCACTGTTAAATCCTGACAGTTGGCATCACTGAAGAGCTCAAATACATTTGAGTACCAGTTGGCAGAGGGTCATTAAAACAGAATTTGCAGAGACATTAACTCCCCCACTTTTCTTTGAGTGACGTTTTGCTATTAATAGTTTGCAGAGGCTTTGCAGAAAACATATTAATAAGAGAAACTGTAATGGGGGCACCTACAGCACGTAGAAATGTGGCAAGGGGCACCCAGGAAGCTGCTCTCTAATTGATTAGCATGGAGCTATCAATGTGTATATCCCAAGTGAGGAAAAAGGGCAATGACAAGCAAGAATGGTTGAATAATACAATGTGATATTTGGAAGCAGAGACGGAGTGTGATTAATTTGGGCCCCTTTTCTTACTGATCTCATTCCTAAGTCATGCCATAAAAAGATCTTGCCCCAAACATTCAACTTTCAGAATTTGGGTGAAACCCACAAATGAAATGAGTCAAGGGAATCTACCATATAATTACTTGAACTAATCAAATCTAATTCACTTCTCATATATTTAAAAAGATCATATTGTCATAATTTTGCTGTTTTTTTTTCCACAAGATAAACCAACGGTTAATAACTTCCCATGACGAAAAGAATACATTTTCAACAGATGCAGTCAACTCCACAAATAAAGCTGAGGGGTCAGAGAAGAAACAAGCTCGCCATGAAATCCACACTGACTTGTGCAGAGGGCCTTTGTCTCCGAGTTTATCAGCAGAAAGTTCTTTAAAGAGAGATTTCTACCACAGCAGAAATTATTCCCCAGGAAATGAGCATGGTCATCCACCTTCAGAGGAAATTATTTCGGATGTGGGAGCCATAGGGTCACCACTGGGAGATACTAGTTCTGATGAGTTAATGCAACTGAAAGTCTGCAGCAAAGAAGACGTAGACGATAATGCCAACCCAGCCCACGGGAGTGGCAGATTGTGTTCTTCCTCTGATCAACTAAGGGCAGGTGGTCTTGAGAATAATGAAGCAGGAATCAAGAAAACTGGAATAAAAGATTACAAATATTCACACGGAGATTCTTATTTAGAGGCATCCACAAGTTTGAGAGAATCAAATGCGTCTTACAAAGATGAGTACGACAAAGTGGATGATAAAAGGGAGAAGAAAACATGCTTAGGTGTTAATGAAAACCCAGGCAAGAATTTTCAATCAATATTCCAGAACCAAGAGAGACAAATGGGGTGTGCAAAAATAAGCGGTGAAGGGGCTAATGCTAATAACCAAGACTTGACCACTCTACTGAGCAAAGATACCACAACTAACACCTGGGCGGTAACCGTCGATCCCTCTCCTTCAACAAATACAAACGTGAATTGGAGAGAAGCCGGAAATGGTACCGATTTAGAACGAAGAACTACTGATCTTGGTTCTCCAAGGAATTTCAGTCTCCTGACTGATGGTTATCTTTTTCAAGCTGACAGGGAAAAATCCGACTCTAGTAATTCTGAAGATCGGAATATGAACCCACAGCACAAAAAAAATTGGAACGTTCTGGAAAGCCAGCCAGAAACAAGAGAGACTGAAACAAATATAACCAAGCATACCAAAGAACAGGCAGAGTACAAAGACACGTGGGGAAAAAGAGATAACAGTAGGAATCTGAAAGCTACTTCTACAGAGCAATTGTTTACGTGCCAAGAAACAGAATGCTGTGAACTGTCTTCTCTAGCTGATCATGGTATCACTGAGAAAGCACAAGCAGTTGCAGCTTATATAATTAAGACAACATTAGAAAGTACTCCAGAAAGCGCGTCTGCTAGAGGAAAAGCAATAATTGCTAAGCTACCTCAAGAGACAGCACGACATGACAGGCCCATCGAGGTAAAAGAAACAGCGTTTGATCCACATGAAGGGCGGAAGGATGATTCACATTATTCCCTTTGTCATGGAGATACAGCAGGTGTAATCCATGACAATGATTTTGAAAGGGAGTCACATTTAGATATTTGTAATGTACGTGTAGATGAAATGGAGAAGGAGAAAACCACATCTACGTGCTCTCCTAGGAAGACATATGACAAGGAGAAACATGGAATTGGAAGTGTAACATCTATAGACGAACCTTCACAGGTCATTACAGGCAATCAAAAAGCTACGTCAAAACTGGATTTACATTTGGGAGTGTTACCAACAGACAGAGCAATACTCTCGGCAAACGCAGATCTTGAGCTGCTTCAAGAATTATCAAGGAGAACAGACTTCAATGCTGTTCACTCTGCATTTAACTCAGACCCTGGCAGCGCTTCTCAGGACAGCTCTCAAGTTTACAGACGCTGCTCTAAAAAACCAGTACCTTCTTATGGTGAACAGAAAGCAGTTATTAACACAACACTCCAGTCTGTTCCTACGAAATCAGAATATAATTGTCACCCAGAAAGTGAGATCTTCGGTCATGCCACGTCTAAACCGGAAGTTGTTTTCAAAAGTTCAGAAATAATAAAATCAGGTAGTAGAGGAGAGCAAGGAGTGGGTCCGATTCTCCAACAAAAAGAAGGTAGTTTGGAAAAATCCCAAGACCCGATGATTTCAATCAACGAGCCTCTTGAGAATCTGGATGAAGTACGTTCTGAAAATGAAGGGTTAATGCGTTCTGGTCAGTCACAGTGTTATTTGGGTGACAAGGGATCAGTGAGTTCTGCTTCTGCTACTGTCCCTACCCAGGAACTCCAAGCTCAAGGCAGCGAGTCTCTGCTTTCAATATCCATCAACTCTAAAATACCTTATTTCCTTTTGTTTCTAATATTTCTTGCAACTGTCTACTACTATGACCTAATGATAGGCTTGGCATTCTATCTTTTTTCCTTGTACTGGTTGTACTGGGAAGGGGGGAGGCAAAGAGAGTCTGTCAAGAAAAAGTGAGCTTGGCACAGTTGCTAGTCTCTCTTGAAGGATAAGCTATTTAGTCCCAAACATTTGGAATGGCAGGAAAGACTATCCATTGTTCAAAGAGTCCGTGCAGTTATTCTCTTGAAGGATCATTTAAAAAGGAATGCGTATGAAGTTTGCTCCTTCATATAAGTAATTATTCTATATAGGACCATTATGCTTGGATCATTAAATACCTATATGAATATGAGATGTGAAGCACGTCAAGTTGGAATTAGGTACAGCTGTTGCTCCTTAGCAGGCTGTGAAGTTGCAATGCTTCACGTCTCTTCACTATTTAAAGCGCTATTTCCTGCATTCATTTCTTTCACAGTAAAGCTTTGGATATTTTTTCCCTGACACTACTTTCCTCCTACGTTTTTAAAAAATGGATAAAACACAGACAATCATGAGGATTTTTTTTTCTTTTAGCCCCTAGGATTAGCAAAGGAATTTTTATTTATCGCTGTGACTTTTATCACCCATATTGATAGATCGAATGCTAAAATTTCTACTTATACCTTTAAGAAAACACCCATGTATGTTGCAATATAAAAAAAAAACTTAAATTGGAAATATATATTATGCACGCTCACATTATACTTCACGTGCATACCCTTGTATCTCTTTGTACCTACGATGTCAGGGTATTCATAAACCAAATTTAATCAAGACTTCTATAATAATTATAAAATTTTCATGCAATTCTAAAAATTTTGTGGGTGGCCTGTTTTAAGCAATGCCTTTTTGTTTTGTTTGTTTTTTTTTGTTTTTTTTTTTTTAGTTGAATGGGTAGACTGTAACACAAATGAACAATTTTAATGTTAAGTGCTGTCCAGACATGAAAATCTGTAATCATTGTTTCAAGATGACTTTACACCTGTAGAGTAGTGTGCTCAGTCTGTGGGTTACAACCCCTTTGGAGGCTGCCTATCAGATTCCCTGCATATCAGATATTTATGTTACCATTCACAACAGTAGCAAAATTACAATTATGAAGCATAAACAAAATAGATTTATGGTTGGGGTCACCACAACATGAAGGACTTTATTAAAGTGTTACAACATTAGGAAGGCTGAGAAGCACTGCTATAGAATATAAGGCCTTAAGTAATAATATAATAGACACTGAAATGGTTTGCTCTTCCCAATAGTTCTTCTTTTAGATTAGTCATTCATATTTTATCATAGTAAGGAGATGAATTCTATCTTAAGGTGAATTTACAGGACAAACTTCTTGTCTTTGGTGATACTCATTATATGAGATTATATTATATGAGATGAATACTCAAAATTATAAACAGGAAAATAGGTTTAGTTGGAAGCATACTGAGAAAGAAATGAACATAGAGTAGAGCAGTGATTTTGGCTACTATAATTATAGGTAAAGGTATGAAATAAAGGTACATTTTTACTTTAGTGGAAATAACTGTCAAGATTCATACAGAATTTATTTCAGCAATTTCATTGAATAATTTTAATACATAAAGCCCTATGCTATTCTATGGAGGTCCTTCGATGCACTGCATATTTGGATCCCTGTATATAGCAAAATAATATATTTTTAACTGGCTTGAAGTATGAGAAGTATTAGAGAGAGGGAGCCTATTGGTCATCTTTCATGGAAATTTCTTTCAGGGAAACTTCAACTGAAAACGATGTGATATTTATATTTACTAATAACTATAAAAATACACGTCATCTCATATATCTCTCAAGTATGAATTTATAAGAAAATAAAAATATTTAAAATGGCTTAACATTTAATACCTAGTGGTTTGCTTAAGTTTCTTTATGTGCACAATTATTTCTCAATCTTGTAATTGCATGCTTCTCTCAAGTCTCCTTGAAAGTGAGTCATTGGCTTTAGTTGACCCAATGTAAACATCCTGAAGTAGAATGTAGGTTAAATATTTGCTTTTTGAGAAGCATACAAGTGGAATTTCTTTAAGCAGCCCTTAGAAATTATCTCTAAAATTGTTGCTCTCACATTCTGTTGTCAGGACTAAGTTAAGTTGCCGTTAAAGTTAGCATTCCACCAGTTCTTTATGGCTTAGAGCTTTTTTTATTCTATGTTTTAAGAGTTCTAGTCAATATAGCTTATCTTTTTAATGAAAAGGGCACTATTATTTTATGAGCACAGGTGCCTGAACGAGAATTCTTCCCTTAAATGATCAATGTAACTTCCTTTACTCTTCTATTTGATTTCTGGTAACATTAACTCACCAAAGGTTCTCGTGCATTTGTAATAAAGCAGGAACAAGCTTCAAAGGATTTTAAACACCCGTTGGTTGTGTCTTTCTTTGATGGAAAGAAGAAACACTGGATAGAACTGGCTTTTCAAGCATTACTTATAGGACTTGAAACAAAGTCACAGAGGCATTTGATAGGACTGCTAAAGGAGGAGGTTGAACTTGTCAGCCTCTTTTGGTCACATCTCTACACTGAGTAAGCAGATAGAGTGGTAGGATGAACTTGTTGCCTCTGCCGAGGATGACTCCGCTATGGGCCATCTTGGTAAAGGCCATGTTTTTTAAGGCATACCTGCCAGTTTCTTGTCTCACCACACATTGACTATGAACATAATGAAGGCTTAGTAGGGTAATACAGCAACAATAATCTTTACATATGCCATTCTTATTTTAAATAAGAAATACGATTTAATCATTGTCATCTTCTATCTTTCTGGGGTTCACACTCTTAGACACAAGCCTCTAAAAGATAATTGAGAAGTTTAGCAATGTTAAGGAGTACAAAACAACTGCCTTTTAAAGATTTCTGACTTCTGTGAGCTATCAATATCACAATAAAATTCTCAATCAGAATAAGATGACTAGGTGGTTTATATCCACTCTTCAACATTTAACAATGTTGGCTTATATTTACTTGAGGAGCTCTAATATGTGGATAGTAATTTTTTCAACAACTATCTATATTAAAATATTTGTCACTATTTTGTCAAACAGGACATTCTTATACCTCATCTTAAACCAGTATTCTGGTTAAGCAAAAAACATTTTACCAGACCAGACCAAATATGAGGAAATAAATACTTTATCTCTATCCAGTGCTAGTCATAGAGCTTTTAAAATGTTTTGTTTTACAGCGATGAATGTTATTTCATGTGCAAGGCCTGTTTCCTTTAGTACAATCCCTTTTATATATAAAGAAAGTAAAAAGCCAACAAATAAAAGAGAAGTAGTGACAATATAGAAGGTGAATCTACTTATCGGCTTTATGATAGCAGGCTTTTCTTTTACGTGTCCATTGATTCTGGAAACTGGAATTCCCAATAAGGACCACCTTTTGGTGTTAACCTGTCTTAACTAGTCCCTTGCCAGGCACCTCCTCAGTTGTGTATCTCTGAAGAGATCAGCTAAAAGGGTTACTGTTATTCATTTGATTAACCATGGTTGCTTTTGTATATTTCTTTGGAAATTTCATAATAAAAATCTTGTCAGAACAACTTAATTTCCATCATTTGAAACATATTTGATCAACAATATACTGTTTCTACTACAGGACTCAAACTTTAAAATTATAAATTGGATTTTAATGAAGCTTCCAGCCTAGCTTGGAATGTGCATGTACTTTGAAATAAATTGTTCTATTGTGGTTTGCTAAAACCTTATTAAACAAACAACTATTTTAAAAGTTCAAGATTTTCATTTTATACCATTTGAATATGTGGCAAATTATACATAGGACATTGTTTTTTTTTTTAAAATTACACAGTACATTGTGCAACGCATTAATAAAATTTTACCCATGTCACTTTCTACTATATGCAATGCTTATAAATTGCCAGAAAATAAAGTAAGATGTCAATAACAGTAAAGAATTATGGAATCATTTTGTTTCGGCTGTAGTGTCCCCAAGACCTTATTTTACAGTAGCCTGTGATATCTAATTAAATTTTTTCTCTGGGTTGATATTTGTACAGGTTTCTTTTTATCTTAGTATAAACCATTCAGTTTTCCACATTGTTTCCTTCTTGAGTTCCCTTGTAAACTAAGATTCTCTTAATTAGTTCCCTTAGCCCTATACATATACATTACAGTGCATAGATTTGATGGTCATTCTGCATACTCTCCCTGTCTAGTGATACACAATTGCTACATGTAATTCAATTTCCATTCTTTTTTTCATAGTCTCCTTTTATGGTGCATAAATCTTTCTCTTTTCATTTTTCTGCCAGTGTTATCCTTCCTGTTGCTTGTACTGGACACTTGGCTATCCCAAAAAGACCACAGAAGAAACACAGATTTTTATTTTTTTCTTCTGGTCACCTTACATGGTCTAGTTTGCAGAGTACTGTATTTGTCACAATAACTTTTTCTTTTTTATTTTTTTAGATATAATTAAAACAATAAATATTTTAAAATCATATCTGGGCTGATAAATAATTTCATGAAGATTAAATTAAAAAGGCAAAGGGAATTTGGAGAAACCATTTTAAGTGATGTGTTGGATTTGGGATATGGAAGGAGGAAAATGGTGTTTCTTCTCATTTCCCTTAACAATAATCTTATAAAACACTTATTTTTCATGCTAAAACTTTCTTCCTCAAACACAGAAATATTTCTGTCATTTTATCTCATGGAAAATAAGTAAACTATCCTTACTTGAGGGTAAAAATAATGCATACCTTCATTCAGTGGCTAAGGAGGAAATTAATGGGACACAGCGTGTTGTCAGAGAAAGTGACTCTGTGGTTTAAAATCAACAAACATCACAAGGTATAAAGTGCAAGAAACCCAATCTTCCCAGCTACTGCCATGCCCTTTGAAAATGGCTGATCTCACCACTCCACACCTGTTCTGCGTGTCAACCTTCAGGGTAAGTAAACAGAGCTTGGAAAAGAAAACAACCCATGCACTTTTAAAGGGGAAAGCATTTGTCTAACTAACGTATAAAAGGGACGCTGAAAACACACAAAAATATAAAATACATTAATGCAGCAACCTACAAATATTTTGTATAGTAATAAATGTAATATTCAAAAATTTATCTTTTCATCATTTAAGATAAAATGGGTATTACAAATATATACTTATTTTAGAGGTTTAGGCTAAAGAATATGGAGGCAGGAAATGCAATAGCTGATTTAGTACCATTTAAGACCATGAACAATGGGTCACTTAAGAGCAAAGAAAAAGCCAGATACACCTCCACTCTGTTTTAGAATTCATTAACAGCATGTATTATGTGACTTGGTTCGGAATGGTGACAGATTTAATATTCAAAAGACACACTCTATGAAAGACAACATCAAACAACAAAGAAATGGAACAGAAGAATCATAAAAAGCTGCAAGTTCTCCCTGTAAATACTTAAATAGAGAATAATGTACTTTTAGCAATTGTATGTAGGAAATGTGCATGATAAAGTTTATATTTTAGCAATGAAAATATTACACACTTGAATCAATTTTTTTCCCTCCGCGTGATACTTTTATTGACTCTCTGGGAGTTTTTCATCATGCATCATTATAACAATCCCTCCCAGACATTCCATTTCTGTCCCCGCAACCTTTATGATCTCCCCTCAAAACACACACACCACACACACACACACACACACACACACACACACACACACACACACACCAGATCCAAATTGTGTTATCTATATACTCACTATACTGTGGTCAAACAAACAAACTTTCAGTGGCCTGCCCTTTAGCTAGAAATGAGTCCATCTCCTTCCACATCTCTACCAGAAGCCATCAATTGTAACACTTCTTAAGAGCAGTCTTTGGTTAGCTTCCAGTATAGGTTATTTATTTATTTATTTATATTTATTTATTTATTTATTTATTTATTTATCTGTCTGTTATTTTGATGTTTTTGTTTTGTTTTGGTTGGGAGGATTGCAGGATTGCGGTGGTGGTAGAGACTGTTGTAGGAGTCTTCCATAGGCCTCCCTCTTGAGTGTGTGTCTAAAGCAGACCATGGATATCAACACAGACCCCAGCTTCAATAGGACCACAGACTCAGACATGGTCTTTGGCTGGAGCACTGTCCTGGATATCAACCTGGCCTTGGGTGGAACCACAGGACGCCCAGGTCAGTAGGCATGGCCTTGTGTCACTTTATACACTATAAAATGTTGCATTGCCTTTCTTTACAGTCGACTTATTCTCAATTAATAAACTAATTCTTGGGAAATCCAACATATCTTTTCATGGTGAATATAAACTTTCACCATTTCTTGAATGAAATGATTCTGAGTTCCACCTAAAGATAGAAAGGAACCAAGATTAAGGTTATTTTTTTCCTGCTCTCTCACAGACATAAGTAGAAATATCTTGAATACATTCCTAATCTTTGGAAGTTGTCCAGGAAAATCAAGAGTAAAAGTAAAATTCAAGGATAGACGTAAGACACACACACACACACACACACACACACACACACACACACACACACACACCAAAACAAAACAAAACAAAACAGAAGCTGCTGAGTCTCTTCATCCATGCAAGAGATGGAGGAACATTTGTCAGTAACTGTTCTCTTTCTTGATTTCAAAACAGCATTGGCATCAACTTCAGGTACTCTAAGCACCAATAATGTTAAATACTTTCAAACAATTTATTTTTATGTTTATGGGAGTTTTGTCAACATGCTTATCTGCGCACTATGGGCGTACCTGCTGTCCACAGATGATGAAAGAAGTATGAGTGGTGTCTTTGTAACTGAAGTTACTGACAGTTATGAGCTGTTATGTTGAGAACTGAACCTGGGTATTCTGGAAGAGCAGCCAGTACTCTTAACTGAGTCATCTCTCAAACCACTTTGGTTTTATTTGTTTGTTTTATAATTATTTATTTTAAAGATCATCAGATAATAATCCTACTCAACAGTGATTACTCAAAGACAATTTCATTTCTATCCATCCATTATTTCTAATTCTTTCCAGGACTTGTAACACATTTATTATTGGATTTATTCTTAGTTGTGCTATACATTTTATTGTTATTTGAATGAGTAAGATTTTTCCTGTATTGTTTATGTGCCTACAATTGAATTTCTGGCTGTTTTATTCAATTTGATTTTACTCTTGATTATGGTGCCTTGTAATATCAGATTGAATTCTCTCATTTTTCTATGTAGGTACAAATAGCACTAATTTAGGGAGGGTGTTGTTTCTGCATACATTTCTTAACTCTTGGAAATCTGCAGATGCTCTCTGGGTGAGCTTTCATTTTATGTACGGCACATGAAGATACTGCTTCATTTACTGGCATCTAAGCAGGTAATCTGTGTTATCCCATGGATAAACATTTTTCTCTTTAATGAGAACCACATGGTAGAGTCAAGATGATTATTAATTTTTCTCCTTCCTCTCATTCCTCAAACAATTTGAAGGAGGAATAAAATAATACAAAGATGTATAGTGGGAAAAACATGTGATGCTATTTAATATACTTTTCTAAGTTCTATCACAGGCTAAATCCTAGTTGACTTCAAAGCCCAAATAAGGTTAAAATCTATCCAAGCACTAGAAGACATACACAGGAAATCCACTGACATCATCTAAAACTAGGAATGTAGCACTAGGACAATAACTGTTTCTGAAAAGACTAAGACATTTATTGCTGAAGAAATAAGAAACTGGTACAGGATCTTAATGTAGGATACATTTAGAGTCCTACTTGGAATTGACTCTGACACATCCATCACCTCTGCTCTTCAATCCTTGAAGAGCTACAGTTTTATTTTCTGTGTAATCTGATGAAAAAAAAAATAAAAGCCTCTGTGGATAATAAAACTTTGAGAGTCATTGGAGACTCATCATTACAACAGCTCTGTTCAAACACTCTACAGAGAGAAATAACAGCAAGCACAGCCCTGTCCCTCTCTCTGCAAGCTTACTCTCCATTTTACAATCTGGTCCCTCACTACACTCTTAAATGGTAACAGAAAGCCATAGTTACTTGACAAACTTCTCTGGAATAAAGGCAGAGACATAAAGGTACATCTGAAACAAATGGACCATTTCCAAGGGACCAGACCAGGAACAGGAAATAAATCCCAAACAATTTTAACTGGCATCCTTAAATAGCTGTAAATAGTCCCTAGAACAAAGAAACCCTCTGTGAAAGAAGAGGTGGTCTAGGAAAAATAATGAGATTATTTTTTTTAAATGAAGGTTCAGGAAAAACTGAGGAAACATCACAGCATGTAGAATTCAGTGACAAGAGAATAAAGAAAAAATAATAGAATAATAATCATGGGAGTCAACACCAATTCAGAAGGCAGAATACCCAACCAAAACAATGCGACTGAAACTGGGCTGATGTGAGAGGCTCTCTAAGCAGGAGAGGCACTCGACAATGAAGAATGCAGCTGATTGATAAGTATGTGCACTACTTTGCAGAGGACCCCAGTTCACCTCCTGACACTAACATTTCAAAATTCAGAGGTCTTCTTCAGGCTTCTTTGAACTCCTGCACTCCAATGTCTCCATGTGTACCAATCCACAGACAGACACACAAATTTATACATTGCTTTAAAAAACAGTTTAAAAGGTAAATATTCAGTAAAATGTATACACACACACACAATGCAACACAACACACACACACACAATAGGCAAGGTATAAAAAGAAAACTATCACTGGCCATTGAAAATATAAAAAAATACAAACAATAAAGAATGTTCTACTTATCAAAATGATGCATGTTCTAGTGCTACATTCTTTTTTTTTTTTTTCTTTTTTTTTTCGGAGCTGGGGACCGAACCCAGGGCTTTGCGCTTCCTAGGTAAGCGCTCTACCACTGAGCTAAATCCCCAGCCCCGCTACATTCTTATTTAAGAAAAGACAACTCACTACAATGCAATGAATAAATAAATGAATAAATGAATAAATAAATAAATAAATAAATAAATAAATAAATAAATAATAGGAAACATAACTGGCAGTCCTTACAAAGAATTAAGACTTTATACAGATGAAAACACAATGTCACAAAATTTCAAAACTTTGGAAATGATTAAATTATCCAGAGGAACTTCCAGAGAAAAGGTTTCATATCTTCTTAGGAGTCAGGGTGTATGCTTCAGTTAAGAATGAAAGTTTTTCCCCAAATTATCGGTAATTCTTATGGATAAATCTAAAACATTAATTTGGTACAACTTTTCTATCTTCTAGAATTTTTATGAGTTTATTCTGATATATTTCTGCCTCCTTAATATTTCTACGTTAATGTGGTTTTCTGCATTCTATTTTCAGTTGACTCTTGAATAATTTCTTTCAACTATTTTCTAACATTACCACTTGTCTCTCTTTTTTATGTCTAGTACTTATTACTCTTTCAAAATCTAAGAGCTATAAGTTACATTTAAAAATATTGAATTTTCTTTTTCATGTTTTATCAGATTTTTTCTTTAAGTAAGCTTTTTGTTGGTGTATGCCTTCAACCCAACATACTAAGGAGACTAATACAGGAGGATTATGAGTTTAAGGACAGCACAGGCCATGTAGATAAAAAAGACAAACTTGGGACACACAGTATAATCCTAGCTCAGAAAAAAAAGTTAAAATTAACACAATAAACGCCTCTTCTTTCAAAAATAAAATGTTTATTTTTTATTAATCTAAGGTCAAATAAATTCTTCATGAAGTACTTCATGCTGGATGCTTCGTGAAAATAATCTAACATAGAATAGCTTTTTGTTCTAGTTCTGGACTTAGTTGCATATTCTTGTATGGTGCTTGGGTTCATTAAATCTTTTAGAACATCCTCTGGTCTTGTTTATTTTTCATGTCCTCCCTATTTCAATATGTTTTTATAGTATCCTTTCCCCAACTCTTTGGTACTTAGATGTAAAATCAGATGAGATCATTGTGTCTGGTTCATGTGCACTACAGGGGTAAAATAAAAACAAATGCTATAGGGTCTCAAAGGCAGAGTGAGTTTGATGTTTTGAGTGAGCATACACTACCCTAACTACATGCAAGATGATAGGGTTTTATTCCAGATTTTAGATATAAATTTCTTTCCTTGGCCTCAAGTTGTACACACATATGCCTTGGGTCACATTGTCAAATGTTTCTTTCAGTTCTTCCCTTGTTGTCATTTCTCAAATATGGCTGAGAGAAGGCTGGTAGGCACCACACTAGCTAATGTGGATGCAAAAGGAGCATGGGAGATGTTAAGTTTACCAGTTGCTTTGCATATATATTCATATATATATATATATATATATATATATATATATATATATATATATGAATGATTGTCCCAGGACAGAATACTACAGAGAGGCCTTATTTAGAAGACCTAATTAATCAATGTCAATTTCAACAAAAGCAAGGGATATTGGCTATGCTCATCTTTCTTCTTTCTGATGAGTATTGCTCATCTTAAAATTAATTTAGAATTTTCAGTTTAGAGAAGAAATTCTGAGTTAAATCTCTCAAAAACATCTGGCATTCTTATAGATTATATTATCATATATCCCTCTGTGAGAGTTTTAAAATACATAGAATACCATGCACTTAAAATATATGCTGTGTACTTGAAAAAGAAATGGCTTATCAGGAAAGCTTCTGAGGCATTCTATAATGTAGTCTGTACTTTAACAACCAAGGATTCCCAGGGCTTGGTCAGGTGTGTCCACAAGACTGGGGGAAACAGCCAGGCACTGGTGGTGCACACCTTTAATCCCAGCACTTGGAAGGCAGAGAAAGGATCTCTCAGTTCAAGGCTAGCCAGGGTAACCCAGAGAAGCAGTCTTGAAAACAAATCAAGACAAAACAAAAAAACAACAACAACAAAATTACTGATGAAACCAGACCAATTTTGTTATGAAATCCACACATATATGGTTTAAATTAACATTTTTCACATACCTTTCACAGTAGCAAGGGAAAAATGGCAGCCTGAACAAAATTGTGGGATTCCACTGAGAAGCCTGAGAAGGAGTCCAGGTTTATAGTTTTCGCCATTCCTCCTACCCTCAACGCACTTTCATTTTATATTGCTCTCTCTCTTTTTGACCTAATCGTTGGCACTAAGAATATTTTACTGTTGCCTTGAGATGGTTTTAGGCACTAAAAAAGGAAAGTATCTCACAAAATTTTAGGACAAGGGTAAAATCCATTAGTGCTTGGTATTGCCCCACTAAATTACGTAATCACTAAAGAATAAAACAATACATAACACGATGCAGATTATTTCCACCAAAGAAAGGTGGAAAAATTATTTCCATTTTAAAAATCATGTGTCTAACAATTGTCTTACATTAATGTTATGTTTTGGTTTCAAAAGATGAGACTAAAAATACAGTAGTACTTCTCTAGCTCATTGCTGTCTCTCTCTTTCAAAATCTACATCCTGGACCAGATTGCAGACTGAATGAGGTCCAGACTGTTGTTTGAAAATCCTGTTGCTCTATTTCAGGGCAAAATCGTGGTGCATGTTTAGTTTTCATTATAGGAAAATAAAAATTATATGTTGTCTGTTTATCCCATTAGGGTCCTTTACAACATCTATCTTACTACCAGAATATGTCTTGCATGTTTAAGTCAGCCTTTAGAAAGATGGATTTATAACATGAAAGGTCATAGGTTGGTTGATCCTTTTTGTTGTTATTATTATTGGAAAAATTTCATGAATCAGTATAATTGTTTATCATGTTGGCAAACTAGAGTTGATTGTGCTGTCACATAACACTGTGATTAAACTACAATGGAATGTTCACAGAGGAACTGAGCTATATGTCATATGTTTAAAGCTAGAGTAGTATTCAGATAAGAAGTATGAAAGAAAGAAATGTTTTGGCCATGATGGTTGAATTAATTAAGTCAACTAAAACTTATAATGGACTAATAGGTAGAAAACTTTCATCCATATGCAAGGCACTGCTCAAAATTATTAATATGAATTACTGAGGTTAATCTAATTGCAAAACCTATAAGTTAAACACTGTCAATATTTTTATTCTAAACATGAATCTCTGAAGCACTGAGATCACTCAATTTTTAAGGAGTGGAATCATAGCTCAGTCTTAGACAGGAGGCAACACAGCCCATAGAGTTAAAAAAAATCCTCTGGAGTTGACAGCCTAGTTTTTTTTTTTCTTTTTTTCGGAGCTGGGGACCGAACCCAGGGCCTTGCGCTTGCTAGGCAAGCGCTCTACCACTGAGCTAAATCCCCAACCCCACAGCCTAGTTTTAAAATCCTGAATCCATGGAGGGTTCTCAGATCAGTGTCTGAGTCAGAGAAACTACTTCATGCACATCAGTGACTTTAACTGCATTGTAATTGTCAATAACATAGTCCTGCATCATAGCCACGTCTCGCTAGCTATGCATAAGGTTTCTAATGTACGACAAATGGTAAAAATACAATAAATAGATCTTCCTCCTCAATGACCATTTAGCATCCTGGAGAAAGTAGAAACTCAAACCAGACTGAAACAGTGTGCCTGGCATAAGAGACTCCATTGTAAATGGGAAGGTCAAGGAGTCTTGAGAGCAGAACGTGGGATTGAGTTTGCAGTTGAAAAGATGGGGTGAGGAGGGATTCTGAAGTACGAGAGGGCATCCATTAAGGCAAGTGGTCCTCAAAATGTTCAGCTGGTCTTTGGGGGCCTGGGTGGCTTGTTTACATTGGGGGTGTGAAAGACACTGAGAGGCCGGAAAGCAGTAAGAAGTTCAGGTCTTAGGGAGCTTTAAGAAGTGTTCGAGTAAGATCAAAAGCACTTCTGGAAACATCTTTTGGGTAACAGAGCTTGGAGTGGAAGCAGGGAGGTAGGGAAATTCCTGTGGGTATGAAAGTCGACAAGGCCTGCTACCCTCAACTTCCCCCTTAGTAGTCTGACAGAATGCTGGATGACCAGCGTTAAGCTTTTCCTTCTCTGTATGTCTCTTGTCAACTTTATCCATATTTCCTTGTCCCAGAATGAGGAAGACAGGCTGATAAATATAAAGGCATCAGTTTTTAGTTCTCATGAATCATCCATACTTTAATTTTTACATAAGATTTTTTACAAATAATTTTTGTTTATAACGGTGGCTTCAAATTCCGACTTTTATTTAATTCCTAATGAACCTATTTAAATGGCACATGGCTTTACAAGAAGAACCATTCATTTTTTCTTATTTGTATTTTTTAAAAGCTATAAATTAATTAAAAGAAAGATCATATTTTATTGCATTATCTTTAAGCAGACATTAGAATATATCTAAATCTAAGCTTTCAGAATGCACATGACATATGAAGCTAAAATTAAATTAATTTGCTTAATTAAATTAATTTGCTATCACAGCTCCAATAAACTAAAAATATGATTACATTTTTGTGTGAGTTTTTTCCACGTCTTCAAAACCAGAACACGTCATTAATAGAAACAAATGTACGTTTTGTCTCAAAACTTTTTAATCTTTAATGTAAAAGACAAATCCACATTTTTTTCCAGAATAGCAAAAGTCTTAATTTTTTTTCAAGTAAAGAAATTTAATTTTCAGGGTATTGATCTTTACTTGAGAACGTTGGTTGTGACAACTGCATCGTATGTCATATTGCTCTTTGGAGATGGTAAATTTACCCTTTGACTTTTGGAAGCTGAATGTCTTATAGAAACCACAGCAAACAAAGCTCCTTTGGTCTGAGAAATAACTATGTGATCCTAGAACTAAGTGTGGTTCCTTTTCTGAGAGTTGCATTAAGAGCCACCCTCCAATATCTGTCAAACATTTGCAGTTCTACTTCAAACATTTAATTTCTTTCCAGAATTAATTCACTTGCATTTAAACTCAAAACAATGCTTTGTCTTTCATATGGAAATACAAAAAAGTAATAAAGAAGTTTCAAGGAAATTAAAAATTGAAAATTCTCTTAATTTTTCAAAAACTTGTTGAATTTAGTCCTAAACATCATAAAGTTACACTTTTTTTTTTGTGGGTGTAAGATAACATCATCGACAATTCAGGCTTGGATTAAAAAAACAAAAAACAAAGACTCTTTTTAAGATATACTCTGTGAGTTGATTGTATTGTCAATTAGTATGAAATGTTCAAATGGTGTTACTTCTTTGGTTCTCATTATCTCTTTTTTTCTTTTCCATGAATAGCAATAGTGAATTTCCTGCTCTGCTCTCTCTCAGCACAGATGTCTAAGAAGGGCATATTCTCCTAGGCCTATAGATATATAGATACACAGATACATAAGAAGGGCATACTCTCCTAGGCCCTAGGCCTATAGATGTATAGATGCTTTTAAAGGGTAAAGTGTCTTCTTCCGCCATACCATGGGTGTGTGTTAGAAAAATAATTGGATTGGATTCAGTTCAATTCACTTCTCATCAATGTACCTTAGCAATTGATTGGTCAAAGGCAAAAATAAAGTCAAATTTGTCATCTCCACATAATAAAAAATATTTTAAAACCAACATTTTACCCTTTGGCAAATAATTTATACATATAATTGAACTAGAATATAATGTAAAATATCAAGTATAATTGTTACATATATGTTCAGTATCTCACACAAACTGTCTTTTTGCTCCATAACTTAAAAGCAATCAGGATGGAATGAAGGCTACTGTTTAAATTTAATAGTAACATATAAAATATACATTTGTGGCCCATACATATACAGCCATCCAATTAGACAAGATGGATGAAGCAAAGAAGTGCAGGCAGACAGGAGCCGGATGTAGATCTCTCCTGAGAGACACAGCCAGAATACAGCAAATACAGAGACGAATGCCAGCAGCAAACCACTGAACTGAGAATGGGACCCCCGTTGAAGGAATCAGAGAAAGAACTGGAAGAGCTTGAAGGGGCTCGAGACCCCATATGAACAACAATGCCAACCAACCAGAGCTTCCAGGGACTAAGCCACTACCTAAAGACTATACATGGACTGACCCTGGACTCTGACCTCATAGGTAGCAATGAATATCCTATTAAGATCACCAGGGGAAGGGGAAGCCCTTGGTCCTGCTAAGACTGAACCCCCAGTGAACGTGATTGTTGGGCGGAGGGCGGCAATGAGGGGAGGGTGGGGAGGGGAACACCCATAAAGAAGGGGAGGGGGAGGGGTTAGGGGGATGTTTGTCCGGAAACTGGCAAAGAGAATAACATTCGAAATGTAAATAAGAAATACTCAAGTTAATAAAAAAATAAATAATATAAAATATACATTTGTTATTACCCATGTTTACATAATGGATTTTTCTTATAGCTCTTATGACATTGAAGAATATAGGTTTTACTTATTTATTTCTACTCACTTTTTCCTTGTTTCACAGTCATTTGTTCAATCCCACAGTTATATCCAATAAAAGGTTTAAAATGAAGTCACTGTCAACTATTTCCCTGTAGCAAACACAGTGACTCACCTTCCAAATAAAAGCCTATCAACATGAAAGTTTCCCAAGGGTATATTCTAGGTCATAATCTTTATGTTAATGAATTCTTACTGAATAGTAAATTGTACGAATATATTACCTCATTCCTATAACACATTACCTGCCAGCACATAATTACCCATCAAAACAGATAGATATCACCCCGTGACACCAGTGACCCCTGCAGGTAAAATTAAAGAACAGAAAGTGTACTGTAATAGGACAAAGGGTACTATTGTGCGTTTCAGTATGAATAGATCACATAAAGGCTTTAGCATTTATCAAAAGCTACCCCTGAAATTTGTTGCAATTATTTTCTAATCACCAGTGGAGATTTTGTACTCTTAAGTACAAAGCAAATTCTTTGGATCGCTAGGTATTACCAAACACATTTAAGTTTTGAGTATGTGCCATAGCTTCTTGAGGACCGTGTCCTGATATGGCCTTTCTGAAGCTCTTGGGCACTACTCGATAAAAGAGGTAGAAGGGATAGCCAATTACTATCTTGTTTACTAGGCTGCCTGACAATTAGGTTCAGCAATGACTGGCTGGATACTTAGGAGATGCAAACCATTTCACAGGTTACCATTCTCAGAACTCCCAGTGAGAAAAGTGTTATCCCTTACATACAGAAAAGGACATGTCTAAGTAGCTCTGTGTCAAAGCAGGTAGCATATCCCAAAGTCCTTGTTGCTAAGCATTGCCCTACAGGGCTTGAAGGTGATATTTAGAAAAGATAAATGAATGCATACACTTTACTTGCCAATGTAACATTTATTTATCATATTGAAATTATAAAAAAACAGCAATTATAAAAAAACATACATTTTATAGAACAATTCAAATTAATAACTCTGATAAACAGTTTTTAATCTCTGCTAGTACTAAAGAAAGTAGCCACAGTTCAGCCAGTCCATATAAACGTAATTGAGCTATTATCTAAAATACTTATATCAATATTAAAAAATTGAATAACCTATGAAAATATGACTAAAATTTATACCTACACATTTCTTCCTGATTTCTAAAATTGCTTCTTCAGAAGTGGGAGAGAGTTATCTTTTAAAAATTTATCATATCAAATTGGGGAGAAGTGGTTGCTTTTAATTCTAGCACTATGGGAGGCAAAGGTAAGTGGGTCTCTGTGAGTCCTAGACTAGCCTTATTTACATAAGGAGTCTTAGGTCAGGAACGGTTACAAAACAAAACCCTGTCTCAAATAAATAAATTAATGGAACTAATAGTGGGGAAACTAATTACTAAGCAAACAAGCAAGCAATTAAGAGTCTTAACTACTCTTAAGAAAATAAACAAAGTAAGAAGTGATAGTTAATGAAATGTAAGAGAAAATGTCTGCCTTGCTTGGCTTGGGTGGTATAAATGTGACAATCTCAGAATATCTAAACAGCAAACATTTATGTTCAGTTTTGGATGCTGGAATCCCAGGATCACAGCACTGATAATTTCTTTATTCACACTAGGTTTTTTCTTTTTGTTCCCTTCCTTTCCTTCCCATCCCCTTCCATTCCCTTCCATTCCCTTCCTTCCCTTTTCTCTTTCCTTCCCTCTTCCCTTTTCTTTCCCTTCCCTTCCCTTTCCTCCTGTCCCCTCTCTTCCCCCTCTTCCGTCTTCTCTCCCCTTTCTTTTTCTTTTCTTTCTTTACTTTTTATTTATTCTTCTTTTTCTCCTTGCTTTGTTAGGATAAAAGAAAACAAAATAGTCTCCAAGAAACAAGATTGTTCTAATCATGAGTTGAGGGTTGAATAATTTGAAGAGGGCCATGTAAAGGTTGAAGAAAGGGCATTCAGAAAGGATGGCTGAGGAAACTCCTGTTGCAAAGAGAATTCTATCAAGGTGATGTATAGGAGGGAGGGGCTCAGACAAACAACTCGTCGGGGCTCTGTGACAGTATTAGAATTTCATTTTTCTCATAAATGGATTTCAGGTCAGAAGAAACAAGGACTTCTCAAGATGCTACGGAGGATTAGATCATAGCGGAAGAACATTATAATTAGAAGATAGGAGGACATTAGAAAGCTAACTCTTTCTTTTAGAACGAAGCCAATTGTTTCTCAAGGTTCCTGTAAACAATGAAAACCTGAGAATACTAGTTTTAAAATATCACTTCCTGTCTCTATTTTAGAATGGTAGGATTACAGGTGTGCACTGCCACACTTAGCAAAATTGTATCTATTAAATTGGAAATGATAGATATTAGAAAGACTAATGGAGAAATAAACAGTCTTAAAGACAAATTTGCTTAACTTTTCACATTTTGAGATAAATATAACTCAACTACAAGATAATAGTAAGTCAATCTGTCTATTGTACCAAAAGGTTAGGTAAAATAGGCCATTTATTTGATTTAAAAGAATATTCAAAGGCTGTTCATACATACAGTATTCTGTATGTAATATTTTAGAAAAAGCTGTAGAATTTATTGGCCTCATATAACTCTAATGACCTTGGTTTATATTAATATTGAATTGGATAATGTCTAACTGTAGTTTTTACAGCATTGGAAAACTTATTTTCAAGGCTTCAACACAGTGAGCTTTAAAGTCTGAGTTACAAGGTTACATGATGGTAACTATTAGACCAAAGTCAGCATTTTAAGCCCCACCTCCCCAAGGACAAGCTAATGTCCCTGAATGCTAGGAGTTGAGTACTTTGGAAATAACAAAGCCGCATGTTTTCACTCCCCTAAACAAGTTTGTGTGAACTGATTTTCAACATGTGCATGTTCACATGTAAGCAAGAGCACAGAGGCAGGATACGTCAGGATGTATACTTGCGTCTGATTGGACCTGATGGGAACTATAGTGAATTGAGGGATTTGACTTTTTCATCTCCTATAACACCTGAATTGAGGCCATTTGCTGGTGTCTCAGAGTGGATCTGACCAGAGTCTATTTTGGTAGTATTTAAATAAAGCTTGCTTCAAATTTGACTCAAAACTGTGGGATTTGTTTTCCTTGAGAATTTTAGGATTAACAGTAACTTGAAACATAAACTATGCTGACTCATCAGTAGTTAGATGAATAAATTCTGATAATTTTAGCTATTCAATAAGGTAACTGTTTTCAAACATCCCAAAGATTATAAAAACATCATAGAAGAAAAAGGTAAATTAGCTCAGAAAAGTGATTGAGTGTTTGAAATCTGAGCCCAGCTTTAAGCAACTTGCAAGCTGACTTGCATGGATGTGTTTCTCAACCAGTAACAGGAAAATAGCATATCAAATTGGGGGATACATTTGAGATGGGCTGTAAGTTAGACTGTATCCTCCAAGATGATAGATTGAAGTCTTAATTCCTGTGCCTCCAATTATGCTTGGATTTGGAAACAGGATGCTTATTGATGTCATGAACCCAGATGAGGGTATTGAGGACCCGAGTGGTCACTTAGGAAGCTTTATCATTGGAAAGAGGCACTATGGGAAATGGTATGCATATGACCACAGAGACAAAGACTGCAGTGAGGTTTCCATAAACAATGGAATGTCAGTCAGCGATTGCTAGCAAATGTCAGCTGCTGCAGTAGACAAAGGACCATCACACCAGACTCCAAAGGGGGAAAGTCCCTGCTGCATTTCAACCCCAGATGATAACCTATAGGATTAAGACAATAAATCTGTGTTATTTTGCACTCTCCAGTTTGTGCTTCTTTGTTTCAGCATCTCCTAGAAGTTAGCATAAACCACACAGTGACATAATTGACTATATAGGCTTCTGTCTGCCATATTTTTATACCATCAAAATCAAAGAACATGAAAACCACATTAAATAAAATGACACTAATAGAATTTTATTCTTAACTTTTTTGTTTTGGACACCAGGATGCTTTGGCAAACAAAATCAACGTACAGCAAAACATCAACCTAACAACCTTACCCTTTGTCTCTTCTTTTCTGGGTCATTTTAGAATTGTTTATGTAATAGGCAAATGCTTGTTATTACCTAACCTCCAGAGTCTACATAAAGTAAAAAGAATTGGGATTATACTATTGACTTCATATATGTATAATAAAGGTGATATCTGTGGTCCAAAACCAGAAATGTTTTATTACCGATGGTACATGAAACTAAGAATATAATCTGATTTTTTTCTGACTCCACAAATGAAATCAAGCTCACAGTGCTGCTGGTTAGGCAAACCTTGTTTTCAGGCTGTAAACTGCATATGACTTTCTGAATACATTCATATGCATGCTATTAAAATAGCTTATGTGTGCTTAAATTCCTAGATTATAAAAATAGCACCCAGCCGAAAAGTGCAGTCTTCGTTGATGCTCTCTCCTGTGACCATTAGTCTTCCATCATATCATTCCTGAACAGCCCTATTCCCTATCAGTCTTAATTCATCTTTACAAACAAATCAAGTCAGAAAGCCAGGTGAGGTATGTGCCTCTACCCTCTATCCTTCACTTCCCTGTGCCTCTGTCAGAATCAATAAATACCCCAAACGGGGAAGGGGCAAGCGACTCATTAATACTACTGCTCACTGTTTCCAAAATATCGGTGGCATGTTAGGGACCCTCTGGAAGCCCTGCTCTGAAGTCTAGCTCTTAAGCACACTTAAGACATAGCATTACAGCCATGGGACACAGAGAGAGGGGTGTGCTTACAATAACTACATTTCAGAATGAGAGTTGTGATTCACCCACTCAAAGCATTTTCCAAATATCTTTTCTGTATACAAGTCACTGGTTGTCTTTTCAGAGATGTATCCAGGCCTTGCATCTCCTTGTTTAAATCTATCTTTGAACACAAACAACACTCTGAAAATTTCCAATATTACATGACCCTCCCCCGCCACACACCCCTCCCCCCCCACACACCACATAAAATCATAGAACTGACTTGGGACATTTGCAGCCTGGTTAAGACTGAATGCAGTACTAGACAAAATCCTCTTTAGTAATTCATGTGAGGAATGTAGATATCAATGTCATAGAAATTCACATACAATATAAAGGATTAAAAGAAACCAGATAAACAGGAATGCTGAATGGATCCATATGCTTTCCTTTTCTCTCTTCTTCACCTTAAACTTGGATGTGAGGTGTCTTAGCCTTATTTTTAAATTGTTTTGTTGCCTTGAGTTTGGAGGATTCTGTTGTTATTCCTCATGGATTTACTAACTCTAAAAGAAATTGTGTGAAAAGCCGCCATCAGCTTGAACCCGGCACTCTCTATTTTGTTTTTGTGAGACTTGGCTAAAAGCCACGATACCTTCTATTTATTATCTCAAAGCACCACTAAAACCTACCATGTAACTCATTGCCATGTAAATTTTTTTCTTCCAGAGAGCTTTGATTTAAGCAATGTATGCATCAGGAAGAAAACATCATATAATTATTTACTCAGAAAAAAAAGAAAAAGAAAAAACCAAGAGAGAGGAAGGTGAAAGGATGATGTCCCATGAGGCTTAAGACTGACAGATTAGCAGCATAAAACCTTTTTTGTCTGAAGAGTGAGAAAATGATTCCAAGAATTAAGCACAATATACCTCTCAACTTGTCAAAACTAAAAAAGCTTTAGATGCGCAAAATGCCCAGCTCTCTTTCCTCATAAACAACTAACTTGGAATTATTTTCTGCTTGGAAAATAACCAAACTGAAAATGAAGCCTGTAATGATGAACATGACATTTTATATATCAAAGATTCTAATGTCAGGAATTGTTCACAAGTAAAGTGGGGAAACTTCACGACTTCAAAATAATCTCTTAGTGTGTCAATTCATGGATCAAATAAAATGCAACGATAGCCTATCAGTTCTAATTATTGAATACAAAATTTTGAGAAAAAGAAAATAGTATTTTCCAAGCATATTGATATATATTCCTTACGTTAGACTTCTTTATTAGTCATAATAAAAGTATAGATTTAGTATATCTATTTACATGAATATAATATGAAAAACAGGATTAGTTTATTTGAACAAGATGATATATCTGAAAAAAGTGGCAGCAGTCATATCCTCAGAATAGTAACTTTGTCTACTACTTGTCATTCTTGATGACCCATTAGTTCACTAGATTGCCTCTAGTGAAAATCATTGCCCTTCACAAAGAACTGAACACATTTCTCTTAACTGGGGACTTCACACAATAAATTTACCAGTATTTGCTTTCTCATTTTTCCCTTCCTTCTTCTCTCTTGCTGTCCTTTATCTCTTCTTCCTCCTCATCTTTTCCTTTCTTCCTATCTGTTTCCTATACTTCCCCCTTTCACATATCCTGATAAGAAATTATTTGAATAGTCTAGGAATAGATTACATGTGCTAGTAATTTTCAAGAAGTTAGAGGAGGATTGTTGGTTTGAAAGTTTAGTTATCAATCTCTGTGTTAATTTCCATATACTGCAAAGTGAAGCATCTTTGATGAGAGCTGACATATGCACTGATCTATGGGTATGACTTCCTAAGCCATTAGAATTCAGTTTAATAACTTTCGCCATTTAACAGAGTCATACTATGCTCTCCTCTAGGTCTATGACCTTTCTGGCACAGGCTTTGTCTCCAATATTAGTGTCAGTTATGTATTTCAGTGTTTAGAATGGATCTTAACACAGTCTGGAGAAGGTTGATTACTGCCATACATTGTTGAAGAAGGGAACAGACAAATGCTAAGAGCCAGAGGCGGTATATCACTAAAGCAAGGCCATTTCTCTTAATGAATGCGTAGCAGTTAAGACAGTATACTTAAGAACTGTTCAATCTCAAGACAAACAAAATGCCAGAATGGAGACGAAAGGTGGTCATGAGTTCCCACTCCTACCTAAGACCTATTGGCAATGTGTAGGGAGCAGCACAAATAGATAAAAAGATGGCGCTGACATCCGGTGGTCGTTTGTGGTAAACAACCTTTCAGCGCATGTGTTGACATACCTCCAGCATCTACAAGACCAGGGTGATATTCATGCTAATGAGGTATTTCATGCTCCACCAATCCCTAACGGACAAAATTACAGCCATAGCCTGTTTTGTATATAAGACTAGTGCCTTTGTTGCTTGTGGTCCCCATATCAACAATGAGGTGTTCCTACAATAAAGGCTGTTGAGAAGAATCCAACAGTGTTGCGTCTTCCTTGCTGGACGAGGTGGGCGTTACAGCAATTTATACCTCCTGGGAGAGGAAGAGTTCTTTCTTTTTTTTCCTTTCCTTTTCTTTCCTTTCCTTTTCTTTTCTTTTCTTTTCTTTTTCCTTTCTTCCTTCCTTCCATCCATCCTTTCCTTCTTCTTTCTTTCTTTCTTTCTTTCTTTCTTTCTTTCTTTCTTTCTTTCTTTCTTTCTTTCTTTTTGTGTTTGTGTTGCTCCTGGCAGGTTGATCACAATCCAGTGGAAAAATCACACATTGCAGAGTATATGAACAGCACCAACTCTACTTCATCCTCTTTTAAAGAGAAGGGTATGAAGTTGGGTGTGTGTGGAAGTGAGACTAGGTCTGGAGGACTAGAGAGAGGATAAATATGATAAAAATGCATAGTAATTAAATTCTCAAAGAAACAATAGCGTGGAAAAATTCAAAGTAATAAAAAATACCACAAATATCCTGATTTTGAAATAGGTAATTCTTTAAGCAGGCATCCTATGAACCAGAAATACACAGGGCTAACAGTTACATGGAATCATGCTTAGTACATCACTTATCATTGAGAAAACGCAAATCAAAACACCAATCAGATAGTATTTCAGCCCAGCAAGTAACTTATTACTTAAAAGTCCAAGAGTCATAACTACTGATGATGATACAGAGAGAAGCATTGCCTTGCACTGTTAGGACAATCGTCATGGAAACAGCAGGGAGCTTGCCTCCAAGTTCAAAGTGTAATTATCATGTAACCCAGCAGTTGTACTACTGGGTGTACATGCAAAGGAAATAAAATCCGTATGTCAAATCATCTGCAAACTCATGCTATTTACAACACTCCTGATTGTGGCCAAGAAATTGAAACAACCTATTGGTCGACTGATGGATCGGTAGAGAAAATGTACGTGAACATTATTCAGGCACAAAAGGAAACAAATGCAAGCCTGTTGTTTGCAACAAGAGTGGAACTAGAATTGCTGTGCTTAGAGAGGTAATGTTAGTTTAAGAGAAAAAATAATTCATGGAAAGGAGTAAGTGGTATCTAAAAACGGTGATCTCAAGAAGGTTGAGAAAGCATTGGGAAAACAATATTGACCACTAGAGGCTGGGAAAGTGGGCAGATGAAGAGATTGATCAATGAATACTAGATTTCAATTTACTGGGTGTAAGCCTTTCTTGTGTCCTCTTATATAAAAGAGTGACTATATTTTGACTATAAACTGCTTTATCTCAGAACACTATATGAAAGGACTTTGAATGTGTTCCTATTGAACTTTGGTTAAATAGATATCTTTAATATGGATTACAATGTAGCCATGTGCCAAAAAGCAGATGCTACTTACCTCATTGGTATGAACATCTGTGTACATTTATGTATTTATTTTAAAATGCCTGCATGGGATGAGTGCACTGATAGATGGCTGAGAGGTTAAGAACACTGCCTGCTCTTCCAGAAGACTCTGGATCAATTCCCAGCACCCGCATGGCATCTCACAACTGTCTGCAACTCCAGTTTCAGGGGCCCTCATACCCTCACACAGACATACAAGTGAACAAAACATGATTGGACAGAAAAAAATTAAAAAGTTTAAATACCTTGGACAGTTAAATGATAAAATAAAACAGTAAAAGAAAATGAAACCGAGAGTCAAAAGGCTCTTCAAGACATTACTTGATGTGTTCTCCAAGCCCATTTCTACCTACCTTTTTCCTCTCAGTTCACTGAAGTCAGCTGCAGTGGAATCTAGTGATGGCTTCACTAGGCTGGCCTTGTTCCTACTTTTGGCCTTTGCACTGATGTTTTGTCAGGAAAACCTGAGTCAGGATTACATGCTGCCATCCTCATGTTACTCACAGTTCAGCTCAGATATCATCCTCAGAAAGGTTTTCCAGCTTAAAAAAGGTACTTCTCTTTTCTGCCCCCCTCCCCTTTTCATTTAACAGTCCACTCCCTAGCATTCCCAGTACTTATCACTTTCTGGAAGTGTCTTCTTTGTTAGTCTCTTGTTGCCTGACTGTGCTCTGAAACTATAAAGACTTGCAAGCAATGACTTTGTTGCATTTTATTTGATTCCTCAATGCCTAAACAATGAAAAACCTGTGGTAGGAATACAATGATACATTTTGAAAGAAAATGAAGAAATGAGTAGAGAGACAATGGAGGAGAAAAGAAGAAGGAATCCTTATAATCTAGTCAAGTCTGACCCAGTGGGAAAAAAGAGAGCAGGAAAACCTGTAATGTATGGGAAGTCTACTCAGGACTAGTCAACACTCAAGGTTCAAGGTTTCTGCTCTGTCACATGAAAAAGTAACTCACTCTTCTATACTTGTTTATTCAACTGCGAAAGAAGTTAACACTTGTATCTGGTCACCTTGATGATGCAGGTGAATGGTAGATAGTGTGTGTGTGTGTGTGTGTGTGTGTGTGTGTGTGTGTGTGTATTGCATGTGTAGAGTAAAAGCACACAAGCATTATAAGTGAAAATGATTATCACAATCAACATTGTGAAAAGTAAGTATTGGTGGACTTATAGTATTAACATCATACTTAAGAACCCCATAACTTTCAGTTCTCTTCTTTTCTTAATTATACATTTAAATAATACCTAATGTCTGCTTGTAAAGATAGCAGACTTTAATGCATTTTACATATCAAACAAGATATTCATATAGGATAAATTTTCAAGTGCAGTCAAATAATAAACTGGACCATAAAATATGAATTCTTTACCTAGCGATGAAGTACACATGAATAGGAGAGACATAATGGTTGGTCATAAAATATGATTAACCTAGTTGAAACAAAAGGCCTTAGTACCTCACAAGTGGTGAACTCATTAGTAGGTTATAGGGGTTCCACACGAGTGAAGAAATCATGTATAATGGCTGCTCATTACATACTCTATTTATTCCTAGGGTGCCTTTCAAGAAGCTTGTTTTTTCAATTAAATTTCAGCAAGTGGAGGCAAAAGCATGATATAAGAATATGCCAACCATTTTTAAAAACACTATTATTGTAAAAAGTTGGTCTGTATTAATCAAAAGAAACTTAAATCTTAATGATAGAGCCAGTTTGCTGTGACGTCCATGTATGAACAAGCCATTTAACACTGCTTTAAAATGAAGACTTTTATGAAGCAGAACCTTTTGATGGGCTATTTCTATGAGCATCATGCTGGCCTGTTACCTCTCTGCTTTTTATTATTACCATTACTGCTTTGTAGCTCTGGTTTTGCAATCACTCCTGTGACTTTGGGGAGTATAATTAACCATGCTGGGAGTCAGTTTCACACCAGTGTTGCCTATCTCATAACTCAAAGCAAGACAATGCTTATAGATGCCCAAGCCCTGAGCTATTATAGAGTATTTAATAGAGTTCCCCTCCCTATATTGTGAGTATTCAATAAACACTAAGTGAAAGAATGAAATTTCAGTTACAATGGGCCCAGCCTTTTCTTCCTCTTCTTCATTATTATTGGATATTTTATGCATTTACATTTCAAATGGTACCCCATTTCCTGGTTTTCCCTCTCCCTACTTTTATGAGGATGTTCCCCCCTCCCACCCATGCACTAAAAGCCAGTGGAAAAATCAGTTCTCCTCTTCCATTTCTTATCTATGTATAAGTATAATATGATCAAAAGTGAAGCTCCAGAAATGCTTATTTCATGTGTTTTGCTTCACTAAAATAGAATTTTACAAATACTAATCATTTCAATGAAAGAAAACAGATGATTAATATATTACTTCACTCTATAAGTTTATATAATTTATAATTTTCCAACGGAAATCATGTAGCCAACTTCAAAATTTATTGTAGTATTTTATGATGCTATAACATCTGTTGAAAGCATTCATAAGCTGAATATAATTTGAAGCATATGCTCTTAGACACATAATATTGTTATCAGAATGCTCTGTATCAAAGTTTCTAATCTCAATTTTTCCATCCTTATTAAAATATGTGTATGACTAAATTGATAACTCAAGTAAGATAATAAAGCAATTAAAATGATTATTTCTGTATTGAGTATAAATTATTGATGACTGTGTAATTTTTATATTTCATTCAGAATGAAATTTTACTCTAAAAAGCTGCTCCTTTAAACAATAATTTTAATTTACCTGTTTATTTTTTATATTAGTCAATTGTTCATGTTTTCTCATAGGGTTTTGAATAACTGACAGGACATGAATCTTTCAGCTTCAGAAATAATTAAGAATAGTCCTTTTGTTACAAGGTTCCAAACTATGAACAGTGCTGCTGGGGGATTTGAGGGGGTATCACTCTTTTAATGAAAGCAAAATCATCTGAAGATTCATTTCTAAACCAATAAAGAAAATGAAAATAATTTATTTGGTTTGGGACAATGGCTTAACTATTTATTGACGTTATGAATGGCTTTCTTTTATAAGCAATTTAGTAGAGACCATGTTGACTAAAACATTGGATGGTTGAATTCAGTTCTATTGTGAATGGTATAATCTAAATCAGAGAATTTCACCTTTCTGGGTCTGAGTTTCCTTAATTGTAAAATGTGGACAAACAAGAGTAATGACATCATAGACTACAAGGTTTCAATGCAAGGTTCAGAAGATAAATCATTAAAGTATTCAGTATTAAAAGCATAAATAATGTGTTCATCTAAATGGACAATGAAAACTCCAATTACAAGTTGATATGATGAATGTGCATTTTGTGTTTCTGTAGATGAATAAAGCGCAAACGTTCAAAACACTAAACTGAAAGTTTTCTTAGAAAAGAAGCACACTCTTTATGTTGAAATGCAACCATTGACCAATTTTCCTCTATCTTTTAGAAAAAGTTGAGATTTAGCATTTTGTAAGGTATCTGAGAATAGGCAAGGTGTATATATCTTGAGATGTCACATCTTATTGATTAACGTTAAATTCCTTAAACACTGAAGATACAGGAAGAGAGAGATTTCAACTAAGTAGATGAAATTCTACTTATAGACTAATGAGGTAAAAAATGACTTCAAAAAATGAATAAGCTAGCATATCATATTTAAAAAATCAGATGAACTAAAAGGTTTTTAAAGTTTATTTTAGCCTTAAATTCTTGTTTGAAACAGGGTTGTAGGCTTAGATTTTTCTAATCTACTTTAATTATGGTTCTTTAACACTTCAAACTCCCTTCTAGCCCACCACCCACCAGAGTTATAGACCAATAAAAGTTAATAAGAAATGGGGGGTGTGGACCTGTTTTGCTTAGAAATAGTTCTTTGGGGTGATTCCAATCTTAATTTTCAGCAGTCCAGTTCACTAGCAAAATACCAAACATGAATCAGCAGTGGTAGTCCAATCCACTTGGCAAACATCAAACATAATTCATTAACAAAAGCTTGATTCACAGAAAGTCTTGAGGCTTCACTGATCACCACATGTCTGTAGAAGTAGCATGAAGCAACTGAAATACTAGCAGAAATCATGACAATTAAAGATCAGCAAAGGAAACAGGCAAGGTGAACCAAGGCCAGAACAGCATCCACTGTCTGCTGGGTTATACTTATACTCTTTCCAAACAACACCTCTTCTCTCAAGTATCATTTGCAATAGAAATCAAGCCTATCCCCACACCTATCCCAAAGGAACCCAGGGCAAACCTGAAATTCTTGTTTCTCAAGCACACTCAAGTAAGCATTATAGATTTCCTGTAACAGCCACTAACAAGCATCCCAAGTGGGATGGTGAGAAAACAAGAAGAGAGTCCAGAAAATAGAGGTCTGCTGAAGAGGGCAAAAGCATTTAGTCACATAGAAAGACAATCAAAAGATTAACAGACAAAAAAACAAAAGTGCGCACAAAACAAAAACAAGCGGCCACCACAACAAGATTGCCACAAAACTGAGCTGATTCAGATGGGAGCTTCCATGAGCTCAGCAAAGACAGATGAACAGGAGCAGATTCCACATTACTCCTCCTTCCCATCCAGAATCTTCCCATTGTCAAAGTCACAAGTAACACAAAACAAAGACCTAAGACACACAGACAAAGACCACTCTGGAAATACAGACAGCCGGAAAGGCGGGTCTTTTCTCCAATCCATGAGAATCGCCGAATCCTCACCGTCACCCAGACGGGAATCTCCCAGGCATCCCTGGGGTCTCTTCTTACCTCCTGGGATGTCTCCCAGGGCAGTGCAATTGGTGAGTCCCTGGCACATCTATCGCTCACATTTGCGTCTCTCCTGAGACAGGATCCTCCCTCTCAGCCTGAGATGGGAGCAGCTGCAAAACCAGAACTCCAGAACTCGAGAGCAAATACAGACCCAGAGTTCAGCGGACACAAAACACAAAGACACAAAGACACAGACACTACCTCCTGAATCGGAATCGCCTAGGATCCTTTTTCTTACAATAAGACATTTAAATACTTTCCAACCTTATTCCAACTATAGGAATTAATTTCTGCTCCTTCAATAATAAACCAAGGACAAGTTTCTCACACAAAGAAAAAAATTCACTTAAAATTAACCATGGACACTTTTCATCAATAAAACAAAAGAACTTGATTAAATCCTTTTTCTTAACTCTTAATCCTCTCTCCCTGAGTGAGCGCTTGATCTCTCCTATGAAACAAGCCTCCTAAATCCATACCTTCCCCATGGCAATTAGACGACAATTTTTCTACCGGTCCTTACCTCCCTCTCCAGCGACGCACGAGCTATACGGCCTGAAGAGTCCTCGATTCAATTCCCGCTGCAGCTCTCTTATCTCCGTCGTCCTGTAGTCGGCCTTGCTTCGGGGTCCCTGTGTTCGGGCGCCACTTGTCCCCGCCAGCGGGGACCCAGTTATTCAGGGTCCCGAAGAGACTTTCTACCTGTGGACCAAAATAGGTGAAGAGAAGAAGGAGACCAAGCAAGATTCTGTTGTCAAGGTCTCGTTTATTGGGATGAACGTTACAACTTTTAAGGCTTTCAGGTAGGGGGAGTGACCTTTGTGAAATATGAAGGAGGGGGAGATGAGGGTATAGGCAGTGATAGCTGGAGGCAAAGAGGTCAGGTGATGAGGTCTGGTGGTGGAGACACTGGGTGTAGACTGAGGAGATAACTGGTATCTGCTAAGGGAGCTAAGGCATCCTTTGAATGTTATCTTCCTGTGCCGTAAATTCATGGGAGAGGCTTTGTACAACAATCTTAAGACTTATGGCAGTCATCTTAGGGGTGAGTCTCTGTGGCCAAACAGCCCAGATTCACTTTGAACCATGCAGTCAAAAAGCGGCTAGGCCCAAATTCAATATGGCTCCGTGCAATATGCCAAAAGATGCTCCAGCATATAACAAAGACAAATGCTCCACTATGTTCATAGCAGCCTTATTTATAATAGCCAGAAGCTGGAAATATCCCAGATGCCCTTCAAAAGAAGAATGGATACAGAAATGTGGTACATCTACACAATGGAGTACTACTCAGCTAAACAATGACTTTATAAAATTCATAGGCAAATGGATGGAACTAGAAAATGTCAGCCTGAGTGAGGTAACCCAATCACAGAAAAATACACTTGGTATGTACTCATTGATAAGTATATATTAGCCCAAATGCTCAAATTACCCAAGATGTACAGACCACATGAAAATCAAGAAGGATGACCAAAATGTGGATGCTTCAGTCCTTCTTTAAAAGGGGAATAAAAATCCCCTTAGGAGGGTATAGGGTGGCAACTTTTAGAACAGAGACTGAAGAAACAGCCACTGAGAGCCTGCCCCACATGTGGCCCATACATATACAGCCACCAAACTAGATAAGATGGATGCAGCTAAGAAGTGCAGGATGATGGGAACTGAATATAGATCTCTCCTGAGAGACACAGCCAGAATATGTCAAATACAGAGGCAAATGCCAGCTGTAAACCACTGAACTGAGAACAGGACTCCTGTTGAAGGAATCAGAGAAAAGACTGAAAGAGCTGAAGGGGCTTGAGACCCCATAAGAACATCAATACCAACCAACCAGAGCTTCCAGGGACTAAGCCTCTACCCAAAACTGTATATGGACTGAACCTAGGCTCCAAATTCATAGGTAGCAACAAATAGCCTTGTAGGGGAACCAGTGGAATGGGAAGCCCTTGGTCCTGCGAAGGCTGAACCCCCAGTGTACAGGATTGTTGGTAGGGGTGGTAATGAGGGTGGATGAGGAGGGGAACACCCATATAGAAGGGGAGGGTGAGGGGATAGGGGGCTGATGGTCTGGAAACCAGGAAAGGGAGTAACATTTGAAATGGAAATAAGAAATACCCAATTTAAAAAAAATGGAAGGAAAAACAAAGAACACAGGGGATAGAAGAGAAAATCTCAGGTATAGAAGATACTGTAGAAGAGATTGACACAACAGTCAAAGGAAATACAAAACATAAAAAATTCCTAACCCAAAACATCTAAGGAATTCAGGACACAATGAAAACAAGAAATCTAAAAATAATTGGAAGAGAGGAGAATGAAGATTTCCAGCTCAAAAGACATGAAAATGTCTTCAAAAAAATCATAGAAGAAAACTTCCCCAACCTAAAGAAAAGGATGGCCATAAAGGTACAAGAAGTCTACAGAACACCAAATAAGTGGAACCAGAAAAGGAAGTCATCTTGTCACATAATTGTCAAAACCCTAAATGCACAGAACAAAGAAAGAATATGAAGTACTGAAAGGGAAAAGGGTCAAGTGTCATACAAAGGCAGACCTATCAGAATTATACCAGACTTCTCAACAGAGACTATGAAACCAGAAGAGCCTGGTCAGAGGTCAGACAGAATCTAAGAGAACAAAAATGCAAGACTAGGCTACCACACCCAGCAAAACTCTAAATCAACATAGATGGAGAAACCAAAATATTCCATGACAAAACCAAATACAAACAGTATCTATTAACCAATCCAGCCCTACAGAGAATCCTAGAAGAAAAAGTCCAATAAAAGAAAGATATCTACACCAAAGAAAAGACAAGATATTAAGTACCACACAACAAAACCAAAAGGAGAAAACTACAAGCACATAATGCTACCTATGAAACCAAATATAACAGGAATCAATAGTCATCTGTCTTTAATATCTCTCAATATTAATAGACTTAACTCTGCTATAAAAAGACATAAGCTAACAGATTGGATATTCAAACAAGAGTCAGCATTTTCTTGCATACAGGAAACACATTTCCATAACAAAGACAGACATGCAAGAGTAAAAGGATGGAAAAAGGTCTTCCAAGCAAATGGACCCCAAAAAATAAGCTAGAGTTGCCATCCTAATATTCAATAAGATAGACTTTCAACAAAAAGTTATCAAGAATGATGAGGAAGGGCACATCATAGTCATCAAAGGGAAAATCCACCAAGAAAACGTCTCAATTCTGAACATCTATGCCCCAAATGCAAGAGCACCCACATTCATAAAAGAAATTTTACTAAAGCTCAAAACACACATTGAACCCAACAAAATAATAATGAGAGACTTCAACACCTCACTCACACCAATGGATAGGTCATTGAAACAGAATCTAAACAGAGACACAGCAAAAATAATAGAAGTTACGAACCAAATGGATTTAACAGATATCTACAGAACATTTCACCTGAAAACAAAAGAATACACCTTCTTTTCAGCACCTCATGGCACCTTCTCCAAAATCAACCATATAATTGGTCACAAAACAACCCTCAACCAATACAAGAAGATTGAAATAATCCCATGCATCCTATCAGACCATCATTGCCTAAAACTTGTCTTCAATAACAGCAAAAGCAACAGAAAACCCACATACATGTGGAAAATGAACTGCTCTCTACTAAATGATTTGGTCAGGGATGAAATGAAGACAGAAATTAAAGACCTCCTGTAACTTAATGGAAATGTTGACACATTATACTCAAACCTATGGGATACAATGAAAACAGTGCTAAGAGGAAAATTCATAGCACTAAGTGCACTGGTAAATAAACTGGAAAGATAATACACTATCAACTTAACAGCATACCTGAGTGCTCTAGAACAAAAAGAAACAAACTCACCCAAGAGGAGTGGAAGACAGAAAATAGTCAAAACTCAGGGCTGAAATCAACCAAATAGATACAAGGTGAGCAATACAAAGAATCAGCAAAACAAAAAGCAAGTTCTTTGAAAGACTCAACAAGATAGATAAACCCTTAGCCAAACTAACTGAAGGGTCCAGAGACAGTGTCCAAAATAACAAAATCAAAAATGAAAAGGGAGATATAACAACAGAAACTGAGGAAATTGAAAAAAATCATCGGATTCTACTACAAAAGCCTATACTCAACAAAACAGGAAAATCTAGATGAAATGGATGGTTTTCTAGACAGATAACACATACGAAAGTTAAAGCAAGAGCAGGTAAACTTTCTAAACAGAGCCATATCCCATAAGGAAATAAAAGAAGTTATTAAAAATTTCCAAACCAAAAAAAGCCCAGGGCCAGGGCCAGGATTTAGTTGAGAGCTCTACCAGTCATTCATAGAAAACCTGAAACCAATATTTCTCAAACTATTTCATAAAATAGCAACAGAAGGAACAATACCTAATTCATTCTATGAAGCCACAATTGCTCTGATACCAAACAGCACCAGGACCCTACTGAAAAAGAGAACTTCAGACCAATCTTACTCATGAAAATTGATGTAAAAATACTCAATAAAATTCTTGCAAATCAAATCCAAGAACACATCAATACCATCATTCTCCATGCTCAAGTAGGCTTCATCCAAGGGTTGCAAGATTGGTTCAATACACAAAAATCCATTAACATAATCCGCCATACAATCAAACTCAAAGAAAAAAAGTCACATGATCATCTCCTTAGATGCAGGAAAAGCATTTAACAAAATACAGCACCCATTCATGTTAAAAGTATTGGAGAGATCAGGAATTCAAGGCCCATACCTAAACATAAGGAAAGCAATTTACTGCAAACCAACAGCCAATATCAAATTAAATGGAGAGAAACTTGAAGCAATCCCACTAAAATCAAGGACAAGGCAAGGTTGCCCATTCTCCCCATATCTAATCTATATAGTACCCAAAGTGCTAGCTAGACCAATAAGACAACAGAAAGAGAGCAAGGGGATGCAAATTGTCAAAGAAGAAATAAAGGTATTACTATTTTCAGATGATATGATAGTCTACATAAGCAACCTCAAAAATTCTACCACAGAACTTATTCAGCTGATATACAACTTCAGGAAAGTGACTGGATATAAAATTAAAATTAATCAAATAAATCAGTAGCCTTCTTTTATACAAATGATAAATAGGCTAAGAAAGAAATTAGGGAAATAACTCCCTTCACAATAGCTACAGATAATATAAAATATCTTGGGGTAATTTTAACCAAACAAGGAAAGATCTCTGTGATCTCTCAAGATTTCAAGTTTCTCAAGAAAAGAATGAAAGAAGATCTCCAAAAATGCAGAGGTCTCCCATACTCATGGGTTGGGAGAATTAACATAGTAAAAATGAACATCCTATCAAAGGCAAGCTACAGATTCAATGCAATTTCCATTAAAATCCCAACACGAAGGGATTTTCCATGTTTAACGACATGGAAAGAGCAATTTTCAAATTCATCTGGAAAAGCAAAAAACCCAGTAGTGAAAACAATTCTTAACAATAAAAGAATGGCTAGGGGAATCATCATCCCTGGTCTTAAACTCTACTACAGAGATAGTAGATATAAAAATAGTGATAAAAGCTGCATGGTATTGGTACAGACACAGACAGGTTGATCAATCGAATAGAATTGAAGACCCATAAATAAAACCACATACCTAGGCACACTTGATCTTTGACAAAGAAGCCAAAAATATACAATGGAAAAAAGAAAGCATCTTCAATAAATGGTGCTGGTCTAACTGGATGTCTGTATATAGAAAAAATGAATATAGACCCATGTTTGTCACCATGCACAAAGCTCACATCAAATGGATCAAGGACCTCAACATAAAACCAAACACACACAATCTAATAGAAGAAAAAGTAGGAAAGAGTCTTGAAGTCATTGGTACAGGGGGAAATTTCCTAAACAGAAAAACTCCAATGGCCCAAGCTCTAAGTTCAAGAATTGATAAATTGGACCTTATAAAACTGAAGAGCTTCTGCAAGGCTAACAACAGAGTCAATAAGACAAATTGGCATCCTACAGATTGGGAAAATATCTTCACTAACCTCACATCTGATAGAGGGTTAATATCTAAAATATTTAAAGAACTTAACCACCAAAAAAACAACCAACCCAATCAAAAAATTGGGTATAGAACTAAACCAAGAATTTATAATCAAGGAATCTCAAATGACTGAGAAGCAGTTAAAGAATGGTCACAGTCCTCAGAGATCTAAGAAATGAAAATCACAACGAGTCTGAGATTCAACCTTACACCAATCAGAATGGCTAAGAACAAACCACAAGTGCCAACATGCTGGTGAGGATGTGGAGAAAGAGGAACACTCCTCCATTGCTGGTGGGATTGCAAACTTGTATAACCACTCTGGAAATATACTTGGAGGTTCCTCAGAAAATTGGAAATATATCTACATAAAGACCCAGCAATACCACTCTTGGGAATATACCCAAAAAATGTCCCACAATGCCTCAGGAGCACATGTTCTACTATGTTCATAGCAGCCTTATTTGTGATAGCCAGAAGCTGGAAACAACCCAGATATCCGCTGACTGAAGAGAGGATACAGAAAATGTGGTTCATTTACACAATGGAATACTACACAGCTATTAAGAACGAGGACATCTTGAGTTTGGCAGGCAAATGGATTGAACTAGAAAATATCAACCTGAATGAGGTAACTCAGACCCAAAAGGACATGTATGGTATTTTCTCAATATTAAGTTGATATTAGCCAAAAAAGAAAAAAAAGTACAGAACACCCAAGCTGCAGTCCACAGAACTCAAAAGGGTCAACAATCTGAGGACACCTCAGTTCCACCTGGGAGGGAGAAGAAAGTAACCACAAGGAGGGAGGAAGGAGCAGGGAAGGTAAAGTGGGTAGGGGATGGGGAGAAGGGAGCATGATCTGGTATTGGGTAGGTCAAAATGACTGAAGCCTTGAGGGCCAGCAGAAAGAAAGGAAACTGGTGAGGAAGGAGGTTGGGAGGACCCTCTAGAATGTACCAGAGAACTGGGAAGTGAGAGACTCTCAGGACACAAACAGACTGACCCTAGGTGAAATGACCTACAATGGGGAGAGGGAACTTGTAGAGACCACTTCCAGCAGAAAGACAGGTTATCAAGTGAGGGATGGAGTTGTTATCCCACAGCAAAATCTCTGACCCATATTTTTCCTTTCTGAAATAAATGCAGGGAGGGATGGAAGTAGAGAAAAGTCTGAGGATTAGAAGGTCCAGGGACAGGCCAATGTGGGATCCAGCTTAAGGGAGGCCCCAAGACCTGACACCATAACTGAGGCTATGTATAGGGCATTCACAAAATGGAACCTATTATGACTGCCCTCCAATAAACCCAACAAGCAGCTGAAAAAGCCAGGTACAAATATGTGCACCCAACTAATAAACAGAAGCTGCTGACCCCTGTGGTTGAATTAGGGGAAAGCTGAAGGAAGCTGAGGAGAAAGGCAACCCTGTAGGAGGACCAGCAGTCTCAATTAACCTGGACCACTGAAATCTTTCAGACACTGGATCACCAACTAGGCACAGCATACACCAGCTGAAGTGAGACCTCCAACACATATACAGTAGAGGACTCCCGGGTCTGGGTTCAGTCAGAGAAGAGAGAAGATGCAGTTAACCCTCAAGAGACTAGAGGCCCTAGGATGCTTAGAGGTCCGCTAATGTGGGTGGTGTGGGGACATTCTTTTGGGGATATCCTTGTGGAGACACTGCTAGGGTATGGGGTCGGGGTGGTGGTGGAGTGAGGCAGTATGGGATGTTGAAAAGTTGGGTGGAAGAGTGGGGAGGAATGGACCAAGAGGGCAGTAAAATTTGGAGAGTAAAAACAAATAAATAAAAAAAAATCTATCAATTTACAGTAATTCAAACAAAACAACCTTAGATTTCTATCAATATACAATAATTAAACAAAACAACCTTCTGCCCTAGATGATAACAACCATAACACATCAAATAACCAAAATCATCCACCCCAACTTAAAAAACTGGATGATGGTCTTCTTACTGCTTCTTGCTGAATTGGTGCAAAGAATTTCTGTTTATGTCCCAGGGGGTTGGAGGGCAGGAAGACTAGTTTTTTAAAAGCTAGCTGTAATATTTGTTGGCCAGTTTCTTGGTTGCCCTATCTCTGAGTTTATCTAGTCTCTGTGTTGTGTGTCCAGTTAACCACAAGGTCATTATGTATGTATATCAGAATGGCCTTGAATTCTCAGAATTCCTCATGCTTCAGATTTCTATAGCTCTGAGGTTACAGACATAAGCTACTTTACCCAGCTTTAAAATTCTTAGTGTTTTAAATGCTAATCAGTAAAAGAACTGCTGGAGGCATTATGATCTCTGATTTCAAGTTGGTTTCAGAATGGTATTGTCGTAAAAACAGATTCATTGATCATTATAACCAAAATAAAGACTAGAACATAGATCCACACACCTGTGGACACCAGAATTTTAATAAAGAGGCCAGAATACACACTGGTGTTGATCAAACTAGATGACTACATGTAGAAGAGTTCAATTAGACCTGTGTTTTTCACCAAATGGATCAAAAACCTCAACATTAAATCAGATAAACTAAACCTAGTAAATGGGAAAGAAGACAACAGTTTTGAAGTCATAGACACAAAAGAAGATGTTCAAGAACAAAAACCAAACCAAACCAAAACAAAACAAAAAATACCACCACTAGCATTGTCATCAAGATCAAGAGTTTATAAAAGGGACCACATGAAACCGAAAAGCTATTATAAGGCAAAGGCCACTGCCATTCAAACAAGTAACAGTCTACAAAATACAAAATTATTTGACGTACTAAACATCTGACAAAGTGCTAATATCCAAAATATAGAAAGAACTAAAAAAGAAAACTAGATATAATGGAAACAAATAACCCAATTTAGAAATGAGATACAGATATAAATAAAGAATCCTAAATAGGGGAAACTAAAATAAATTGGAAACACTTGTAGAAATGTTCAACATCCTTAGACATCAGGGAAATTAAAAAAACAAAACTACTTTAAGATTTCACCTCACGCCAGTCAGAATGGTTAAGATCAATTAAACAAGTGACAATTGGTGCAGGCAAGAATGTGGAATAAGAGGAAATCTTATGCATTACTTATGGTAGTGAAAACATACAACCACTAAACAAATCAGTGGGGAGTTTCTATAGAAAGATGGGAATTGATTTACTTCAAGATCCAGCTACACCACTCTTGGGAATATACTTGTAGGACACTCCATCCTACCACAAAGACACTTGCTCACCATGTTCATTACTGCTCTCTTGATAATAACTGGTGTAAATGAAAATGTCACTTTTAATTTCTCAGAGGAAAGGATGAAATGAAAGTCAAACCCAAGCTTTATGAAAATGGCGTGGGCTGATCCCAGAGTATTTCTAACTACCCCAAGCCCTAGGTCTGCCAACTTCTATCCTCCATAAAAATCATATCTTCTCAAGTCCAGAACTTGACAGCTTCAGTTTTCAGCCTCTGTCTGGTAATCTAGGCCCAGAATGCTTCAGACTCTGGGACTCCTGAATAAATTCACTCTATAACTCTGAAAACTGTCTGCCTCAACTCAGCTGTCCTGGCTCAAACTCCACTCCAAGTTGACTAGTCCAAATTAGCTTCTCTTGGCTTCTACCTGAATTGTTCTGCTTGGAAAGGCTGACTCTGAGCTCTATGATCTGAACTGCTCTGAACTCAATTGAACACCACAGAACTGAATTAAATTCTCTCTCTCTCTCTCTCTCTCTCTCTCTCTCTCTCTCTATCTATCTCTCCCTCTCTCTCTCTCTCTCCCTCTCTCTCCCTCTTCAAGTAGTTTTGCCTTCTTGTCTATTCTTGTGAGAGTTCACATAGCCTACCTCTGACTATTTCTGTCAAATCTTTCTCTGACTTTACTTTACATGCACCTCAATTACATGTCATTGTTTGAGATTAAAGGTGTATACTGAAGGAGCGTCTGTATTGTAGCCAGAGAGATCAAATGTGTGAATTCTGATGGATCATATCTTTGGTTGTGATCCCTTGCCAGAACAACTATGTTGCTGATTAAAATTTCTCTATAAGCCAGAAGTTGAAAACAGTCTATTTGTTCCCCACCATAGTTTCAGAAATAGAGTAAATTTACACTGTGGAGTATATTTACATTGCTTGGCCATTAAAAAATAGAAAGTGTTGCTGTTCAGGAATCCCACAAAGAATTACATAGGACCCATCAAATCAAATTCAAATATTGAAGGCTCATGGAACCTTGTAGAAGATATAATTTATTTCTGAATTTATTTAGGATGCTTTAGAATAAAATTCACTGTTTATCCAACTACAACAAATGATCAGAAATCGAAAACTTTCATTGTATATAACACATATCAGACACCATATGAGTCTACCAGTCACTTTAACACAAGGTAATAATGAAATTAATCAGGTATTCATTGGAAATATCCTTAAAGCATGAGAATTTCATTTTTAAAAAGCCATCATGTTAACAAAGTTTTATAGAAAGATTTTACTACTATTTGACAATAAATCGAGGAAATTCCTACCAATACTTTCAGTAACCAAAGCACATTACCTGAAGGGAAACAAAGAAATGAAATTTGACAAATGGGTGTTTCCTTTTGTGAACTTCAGAAAATTAAAGTTTGTACACGATATCATTGACACCTGTTCAGGATATCATGGGTGAACTGCTTTAGATTCTGAAAAAGCTGGTTCTGTAATTACACAATTATTAGAAATTATGGGACTTATGAAAATACCTGTATAAATTAAGAATGAAAATTTTCCAGCATATGTCCCTAAAAATGAAACAATATTGGGATGTAATAATTTAAAGCATATTACATATATATCATACAAACCTACAGGACAAGAAGTTGGAGAGAGAGATTTAATTATATATATATATACTTTTTACTATGTACCTGTTTCCAGGGAGATTGTAATAGATAAAATTGTCCATATTTTCCCATATATCTTTTTATTTTTTATTTTTACATTTTTATTGGATATATTTCTTTATTTACATTTCAAATGTTATTCCCTTTCCAGATTTCCCATCCCATCCCCCTCTCCCATAAACATGTTCCCATCCACCCTCCCTTACCTCTCTCTCCTCCCACAGCATTCCCCTGCACTAGGGGTCCAATCTTGGTAGGACCAGGGGATTCCTCTTCCACTGGTGCTCAACAAGGCTATTTTCTGCTACCTATGCAGTTGGAGCCATGGGTCAGTCCACGTATAGTCTTTGGGTAGTGGTTTAGTCCCTGGAAGCTCTGTTTGGTTGACATTGTTGTTCTTATAGGGTTGCAAGCCTCTTCAGCTCTTTCAATCCTTTCTCTAATTCCCCTAAAGGGGGTCCCATTCTCAGTTCAGTAGTTTGCTGCTAACCTTCGCCTCTGTATTTGGCATGCTCTGGTTGTGTCCTTCAGGAGAGATTTATATCTGGTTCTTGCCATTTTGTGCTTCTTAGCTTCATCCATCCTATCTAGTTTTGGTGGCTGTATATATATGCGCCACATGTGGGGCAGCTCTGAATGGCTGTTCCTTCAGTCTCTGCTCTAAACTTTTTGCCTCCATATCCCTTCCTATGAATATTTTTGCTCCCTCTTTTAAAAAGAAGTGGAAGCATTCACATTTAACGGAGATACTTCACAAACAAAAAGGAGTAACAAATCTCCCAGAAATAGATTACATAATGCTTTATTAATTTTAAATATTTTAAATGCAAAACAACAACAACAATAACCACACACACACACACACACACACACACACACACACACACACACACACACACAAACATGAAGCCAAGAGATGCAGTGAGATATTGAATTCTGGGAAAAAAACTGCTGAACTAAATCAGCTAGTTTATCTTAGGGGTGTCCTAACATCTAAATAGAGAGAAAGAAATATATTGCACTGGGGAAGAGGCTTTGTATATATTTCCACAGGAAAAGAAACTGTGGATCCCTTCCAAATTGATAAAAATCAGATTTGATAAAGGGAAACTTGTTGAAAATATTTACTGCAGACATGAAAGATATCAAGAAAACAACACAACAGGTAACTTACATTGCTGATCCTCTTACATGGGAATAGATCTGAGACTGGCTAAGAAATTAAACTGCCTCAATCCAGAACTTTAGCTATGCATATCTGGTAAATCTTGTTGGCCACAGAATCCTCAAGACTTAACATGCTATCCCTTCAAATGACAAAGGTGAACATTTATATTATAGCTTGATCATATAATCCAAACTTACTTATAAGACAGATGCCTTACCTGCTCACTTTTAACTAGATTGTGCACACGGCACATTCCACGATGTTAGGACAGAAATATACACTACTCATGAGAGTTTATATGTTTAAAGACATCAAAACAGCTCGGACAAGGTTTACTCTCAGGGACTGAGACTTATTTATTCTATCGTCTTGCTTGATCCTACCTCAGTCTGCCTTAATGCAGAATCATCATCTGGGACAATTTCAAAATGGCTAGCTAGAGCATCAGGTACCACATTACTGTTGCAGTCAGGATTTTGGTTAAGCTCTGAATTTTTCAGCTTGCGGACTGGACAGAAAGTGGTTCAGCTAGCCTTCTTAAGATTTGACCAATATTTCAATTTTCTTGGGTCCCCGAAGAAGAAAAACTGACACCCCCCGGTCATCAGGAAGCAATTTTATATTCACAGTATCTGCATTCTCAAAAGGAGGTATGTGTGGCTTCAGGTCATTCTTTGGGTGATAATCATTGTAAAGGTGATGTTTACACAATGTTAAATGGTCTTATGGAGGAATCAAAATATAGGAGGTTAGATTCAGGAATTTCTCTTTTTTTGTTTTCTTTACTCAACTTTTTCTTCCATATGCTAAGTGGAAAGTGGGAAAAGGGTTGAAAAAGGATACAGGAGTACAGGGTATTTTCCTCAATCTACTATAAAACTATCCAGCTAAGACATGCCAAGAATCTTATAGTAATATGCATCTTTGTATATTTAAGGTTATATTTGGTTGCACTGGTATAAACCTTTGTATACTGATATAAAATCGAGGTTATATTTGTTTATGTTGGTACAAATACTTGTATATTAATACAAAATTGAGGTTATATTTGGTTACAACATACTATGTATCAACTCTTTTTAAGGTATTTTATCAATGTCTTTAAAATGCACTGTTAAGGTCTAGTCCTTTTGAAAGCTGCTATTTACAACTGTTAGAGTACTTTAGAAATGCAAGTTAAAAAGTAATCAAACTCATGGTCGTTTTAGATACTAGTCTAGTTAATTACAATAAAATTTAATTTCTAAGTTAAAACCATTTAACTAATAAGAACAAACAAAGGATTCTAGATACAAACAGGCATACTCTAGATAAATGTTCTTGAAAACCTTAAGAAATATATAGAATATGGAATTCCAAGATGTTTCTAAAACAAAGGGTCTTGTTTTGAGAATGAGACAGGTCTGTTCCTGGTAGCATCCTTATTCCAATTCAAAGAAGAAGATGGGCATCAAATAAGCTCCTTATTGAGTTTCCTTCTTAAGTGGGAAGCTAGCTACTTGGCAAGAAATTGACATTGCCTCACTGAAGAAAAATACTGTCCTAACTAGATAAATGGGGGACAGGGTAGTCTACTGCTTAACTTTGAAAGCACAAGATAGGGCAGTTCTTCATAATTCCTGCTTTACAGAAAAGTCTTTCAGGTATTCTGAGCCAGAAAGTCAGACATGATGCTCCAACAGCACAGAGAAATTTGGAGGGATTATCTAGGCAATCAGCTTTCTGTATCATTTCTAAAGTTTTTGGATACTGCTTGACTGCACTTCCTGCGTACTAAGGTAACAGTTATTACTTCTCAAGTCTCTGGTGGAATTGAAAGCTAGATAGTTATATTCTCACATATGTTGGGCCCTACCTTGGTGTTTCCTTCCCCCCTCGCTGAGCCTTTTAGCCTGCTATAACAAGAAATTGTTTACAGCCTTGGCAGCTGCTCTTAGCCCCTGATTTTGGGGCTGGGATTTTCCACGGCACCCTTCCTCCCCACCAAGCCTTCCTGCTTGTTGTTGTTAAGAAGTTGTTTATGCCCCTGATTGGGCCGGAACTTTCACCACACAGACTTTTCCTGTTTTCCTGGTTGGGGATTTTCACCTGCCTTGTTGTTTTCCACGGCTTTTGCCTCGGGTATATAAGGAGATCTCAGTAAAGCCTTGGTGGCACTCGCTGAAAACGGGTGACCCGTGTATGTGTTTTCTTTCAATCCCGCAGACCTACGCCCAATATTCACACACTGGCGGCGCAGGCACCGACACACATATAAATTAAGTTGTTTAGGATTTAGAAAAATCTAAACATCTAAGAATATGTTTTAGAATTTATGATAGAAATTGATTTAGGTACAGATCCCTGAACTTTTCAAAGTAGGATTGACAGTAAAGTACTTCCCCAGATGGGTTTCCAAATGCCTATGGACTGGATAATATGAATGTAATATTACCTGACAGTTTTCATAATTGTTGTCACATATATATAAGAGAAAGTCTTTAAGTGGACTAAAATGGAAAATATATAGAGAATCTCTTGTGTAGTTTATGGAAGCATCACCTGTCAGTTAAAAATCTGTTGGCTTATTAGCTTAGGAAGAAAATAGGAGGTTGGACTTTTGTCAGGGAAAGAGGATTATGGGATAGTTAGGCACCAGAAGAGATTTGAAACAAACATGGATGAAGGTTCAAACACCTGATTCTGAGGAGACATAACTAACCATGTGGCAGGACCAAGAATAGAAAAAAATGGGTTAAGTTTCAAGGTAGTTTGGGAACAAGCACAAGCTCATGGATCAGGGTATTTTCCATAAGTACTAAATCTCAAGACTTGTTATTTTGGGAACTTTCAAAGATATTAGAATTATTTCTGTGATATTAAAAAAACTGAAGAAGGTGTCTCTTGCTCAATGCCGAAGACAGCCAGCATGAACCATTCATTTTCTTTCCACTGTGTAAAGACTCTTCTGAGAAACAACTGGAAAAAAAAACAAGTCCTAATAAGGAAAATATAAATATGTCATTTAACAGAGACAGGGCCACACTCAAAGACTTTTTTTTTAAAAAAGAGAGATTCTAAAGAAAAAACAAACAGATATTTTGGCAAAATACTATAAATGTTCAGAAATCAAAATTAAAATGACCGGTTAGAATTGAGATCGAAGGATTAGTGTTAGATATAACTATAATATCAGATTTCTGGAATCCAACTTGGTCTTATCAAACAGTGTCTATATAGCTCCTAAGAATTGGAATACAGTTTCAAGTAAAAGAAATTCTGAAGTGTATCAAATGCATAGCACCTGAAGTTCAAATTGGAAAATTAAGGCCATATGTGGCTAATATAACTATAAATCTATGAAGGAATGATCTATTACAACAGGGGGAAACACAGTAGTATTCCTGTAACTTTAGAGACAGGCTGTAAAAGGAGAGATGTTCCTAAAAATAAATTTAAAAATGTTATTAAAGGCAGTTACAGACTGCCCACCCTGTCCATAAGTAGGATACAGCAGAGGCCGACGCTTTAACTTTATATGGGGAAGCTATTGCTGGGAGATCACCAGCTGTAGTACCACTAAAGTAGCAAATTGACAAACCTATTTGGATAGAGCAATGATGGATGTGGGTGAAAAGCCTGCCAATATAAAAGTTTCTTATAATACTTAGATGTACAATTCCACAGTGCTTATGTAGGTATCAGGGGGCAACTTGCAAGAGTTTCTTTTCTCTTTCCACCGTGTGCATTTTGGGATGAAACTCACATTGTCAAAACTGGTGACAAGTGTATTATCACCTGAACTTTACTGTCTGAATCTCACTGCAATTCTAGTTTTATCCTTATGCTTTTGCTGCTACAAATGGAGTTTCTATTACCATAATGAAAACATTATATAGGACAGTTTTTAAAATAAATAAATGAGATACATTCAACTAACTAGTTAGTATCAATTTAATAACGTTTAAAATAAAACAAATAGTACTTACATTCATTTCATAAGTGGGAGACATAATATTTAGACAATTTGTTCAAAACCTAGTTGATGCTACTAAATAAAACTGTTGACCAGTTGAAATAATGCCACATTATGTATATTTGAATGAAATTGATTTATGCAGTGTTTCATAGATGACCACTACAGGATAGGATTCTAGTTTAACTACTGAAACATTCCATTAAATAAAGGCTGGGCTTTATTGTTATGGGATCAACAGTACATGTTCAACAATATTTTGGTTGGAATGAAAGCAACAGAGAGAGAGAGAGAGAGAGAGAGAGAGAGAGAGAGAGAGAGAGAGAGAGAGAGAGAAGAGAGAGAGAGAGAGAGAGAGAGAGAGAGAGAGAGAGAAAGAGAGAGAGAGAGAGAGAGAACTATACTTTTAATCCTCAAAAGCTTCTTTAAGGTCAAAATTTGAAAGCTTTTGATCTTCTGGCATTCTACTTAAGCTTTCATCATCTATGGGGTAAAGCACCCTGTTTTTCTGTCCTCCATGACCTTGGTCTCCACCCCATAATCCCTGAAACTCAGATGAACCTACTAACTTGGGTTAATGCCTTTCTGGATGGAGTTCAGGGCTTTTAGATCTCCAAAAAAACATTCATCTTTAAACTCATCAGCTCTATTCTATCCCAAATTAATTTCATTAGAACTTTTCACACTAATTCTTTGTTCAAAATATGTTTATCCCATTTATATTGCAGTAAAACCTAGAGCCCTTACTCTATTTTACTGCTTTACAATATTTTATGCAAAGTGGCCATTGCTGCTTACACTAACTATAATATAGGATTCCCACTCTGTCTCTTCCATCACCACATTAGCTTCCTTGCTAGCTGATACTTCAGCTTAAACAATTTGCTTCACCTACTTGATGGCTATTATTTCATTAAGTATATTAAGTATATTAATTCATTAAGAAACTAATTAGTTCTATTTCTTTAGCCTGTCTCCCTGGTGGATGCTCCCCAGACCAGGTGGGTTAGCTTTCTAAAATGGATTAACCCTAAAGGGAGGAGGAAATGACAACTCTCCCACCAGAGATGGTTTTTTTATTCTTTTTGACTAGCAGGTATCAATTTTCCACCAATGGGTTTTCAGTGCTACATAACAGTTGCCCAGTGTTTGACATTAGCTACAGGGATCAAAATCAAAGGGGTGTAAATTCTTCTATGCTTATTTAAGCAGCATTATGGCACTCTCTTTTATATTTTTTTTAAGATTTATTTATTTTATATATGTGAGTACACGTTGCTCTCTTCAGACACACCAGACCCCCCTGCTCTCTGTTTATTTAAATTTCAGTATCTTCTACTACATACTTTACTGTAAAGGACAGGTGCCATGTCTTACCTGTCAATCTAATGCCTAGGATACATTGGCACTAGCCTATGCTTGGCATCTATGATTAGAAAATGCTTTGGAGTGATTTCACTGTGCGAGGTACTGAACCTACATGCTTAGAGTTTGTTTTTAGTTTCCCAACTGATGAAACTGGGAATAGAAACTGGTTATGCATCAGTTTCGATCTCTTAGAGAGCAAGCAGTTTTTCTTTAGCTCTGTCAGTGTTTGAGCTTCTTTTGGTAGTTGTGTCCTCATTAGAGACCAGAGATAGATGAAAAAGTGTTTACAGATCCCAGGGCACAGCTCCCTGATCCCAAACAGGAGAGAGAGAGAGAGCTCATCGCCCAGACAGGTGGGCACTCCTGAGACTGCAGGGTAGGAGAGACTTCCAGTACTGCCCACCCTTGCCCACATCCCTGGCCCAAGAGGAAACTGTATAGGGCCTCTGGGAACAGAAATATAGGGACACTCAAGCTGCAGGTCCCCTGCTGTCCAGACCTGTGCCCAGATCTGAAAGGATCCAGTCAAAAAAGAACCCTGTACCCAAATCCCATGGGAGGGAGAGCTAAACCTTCAGAGGGGCAGACATGCCTGGGAAGACAGAGGAGACTACACACTGCCCACATTTCTAACTCTAGAGGAAAATGCCTAGTGCCATCTGGGCCCCCTGTGCACAGGAACCCAAGAGAAGGCGGGGCAGGCCCTTCTGTTTCCTGCCCTCCCAGAGAGCTAAAATGCAACCAGCCCACAAGAAGCGACTTAAGGCCCGAGACCAGAGGTAAGATCAACTTTTCTGCTCCAATGACCTGCCTGGTGGACTCAGGATACACGACCACAGGAACACCTGAAGACCAGTAGACAGGAAAGAGTACACGCCTGGAAGCAGAACACTCTGTTCCCATAACTGGCTGAAAAAATAAAGGAAAACAGGTCTACAGCACTCCTAACATACAGGCCTATTAGACGGTCTAGACACTGTCAGAAATAGCAGAACAAGGTAACACCACAGACAACCTGATGGCAAGAGGCAAGCACTGGAACCCAAGCAACAAAAACCTAGACTACATGGCATTGTAGGAGCCCAATTCTCCCACCAAAGCGAACACTGAATATCCAAACACACCAGAAAAGCAAGACCTAGATTTAAAATCACATTTGATCGTGATGATGGAGGACTTCAAGAAAGACATAAAGAAATCCCTTAGAGAAACACAGGAAAGCATGAATAAACAAGTAGAAGCCTATAGAGAGTTATCACAAAAATCCCTGAAAGAATTACAGGAAAACACAATCAAACAGTTGAAGGGATTAAAAGTGGATATAGAAGCAATCAAGAAAGCACAAAGAGAGACTACCCTGGACATAGAAAACCAAAGGAAGAGACAAGGAGCCGTAGATACAAGTATCACCAACAGAATACAAGAGATAGAAGAGAGAACCTCAGGACCAGAAGATTCCTTAGAAATCATCGACACAACTGTCAAATATAATATAAAATGGAAAAAGATACGGGCCCAAAACATACAGGAATTCCAGGACACAATGAGAAGATCAAACCTAAGAATAATAGGGATAGAAGAAAGTGAAGACTCCCAGCTCAAAGGACCAGTAAATATCTTCAACAAAATAATAGAAGAAAATGTCCCTAACCTAAAGAAAGTGATGCCCGTAAACATACAAGAAAGCCCACAGAACTCCAAATAGATTGGACCAGAAAAGAAACTCTTCCCATCACATAATAGTCAAAACACCAAATGCCCAAAACAAGGAAAGCAGTAAGGGAAAAAGGTCAAGTAACATATACAGGCAGACCTATCCGAATTACACCAGATTTCTCACCAGAGACTATGAAAGGCAGAAGATCATGGACAGATGTGATACAGACCCTAAAAGAACACAAATGCCAGCATAGGTTACTGTATCAAGAAAAACTCTCAATTAACATAGATGGAGAAACGAAGATATTCCATGGCATAATCAAATTTACACAATATCTTTCTACAAATCCAGCCCTACAAAGGATAATGAATGGTAAAGCCCAACACAAGGAGGCAAGCTACACCCTAGAAAAAGCAAGAAACTAATTGTTTTGCAAAAAAAAAAAAGAAGAAGACAAACACACAAACATAATGTCACATCCAAATACAGATATAGCAGGAAGCAACAATCACTCTTCCTTAATATCTCTCAACATCAATGGACTCAATTCCCCAATAAAAAGACAGATATTAGCAATCTGGATACACAATAAGGACCCAGCATTTTGCTGCCTACAGGAAACAAACACACCTTAGAGACAAAGACAGACACTACCTCTGAGTAAAAGGCTGGAAAACAACTTCTCAAACAAATGGTCTAAAGAAGCAAGCTGGAGTAGTCATTCTAATATCGAATAAAATTGATTTTCAACCAAAAGTCATCAAAAAAGATAAAGAAGGACACTTCATTTTCATCAAAGGAAAAATCCACCAAGATGAACTCTCAATCCTAAATATCTATGCTCCAAATACAAGGGCACCTACATACATAAAAGAAACCCCACTAAAACTCAAAACACACATTGCACCGCACACAATAATAGTAGGAGATTTCAACACCACACTCTTATCAAAGAACAGATCATGGAAACAGAAATTAAACAGAGACATAGACAGACTAAGAGAAGTCATGAACCAAATGGACTTAACAGATATTTATAGAACATTCTATCCTAAACCAAAAGGATATACATTCTTCTCACCATCTCATCATAATTTCTCAAAAATTGACCATATAATCGATCATAAAATAGGCCTCAACAGATACAGAAAAATAGAAATAATCCCATGTGTCCAATGAGACCACCACGGGCTAAAGCTGGTCTTCAATAACAATGAGGAATTAACACCCACATATACATGCAAGTTGAACAATGCTCTACTCAATGATAACCTGGTCAAGAAGAAATAAAGAAAGAAATTAAAGACTTTTTAGAATTTAATGAAAATGAAGGTAGAACATGCCCAAACTTATGGGACATAATGAAAGCTGTGCTAAGAGGAAAACGCATAGCTCTGAGTGCCTGCAGAAAGAAACAGGAGAGAGCATATATCAGCAGCTTGACAGCACACCTAAAAGCTCTAGAACACAAACAAGCAAATACACGCAGGAGGAGTAGAAGGCAGGAAATAATCAAACTCAGAGCTGAAATCAACCAAGTAGAAAGTAAAAGGACTATACAAAATATCAACAGAACCAAAAGCTGGTTTTTTGAGAAAATCAACAAGATAGATAAACTCTTAGGCGACTAACCAGAGGACACACAGAGTGTGTCCAAATTAACAAATTCAGAAATGAAAAGGGAGATATAACTACAGAATCAGAGGAAATTCAAAAAATCATGAAAAAATTTCAACATCAACAAAACTTGAAAATCTGGAGGAAATTGACAATTTCCTAGAGAGATACCAGGTACCAAAGTTAAATCAGGAACAGATAAACAATTTAAACCACCCCATTACTCCTAAAGAAATAGAAGCAGTCATTAAAAGTCTCCCAACCAAAAAGACCCCAGGTCCAAAAGGGTTCAGTGCAGAATTCTATCAGACCTTCATAGAAGACCTCATACCAATACTATCTAAACTATTCCACAAAATTGAATCAGATGGAGCACTACCGAATTCCTTCTGTGAAGCCACAATTACTCTTATACCTAAACCACACAAAGACCCAACAAAGAAAGAGAACTTCAAACCAATTTCCCTAATGAATATTGATGCAAAAATACTCAATAAAATTCTTGCAAACTGAATCCAAAAGCACATCAAAACAATCATCCACCATGATCAATTAGGCTTAATCCCAGGTATGCAGGGATGGTTTAATATACAGAAAATCATCAATGTAATTCATTATATAAATAAACTGAAAGATAAAAACCATATGATCATTTCATTAGATGCTGAGAAAGCATTTGACAAAATTCAACACCCCTTCATGATAAAAGTCCTGGAAAGAACAGGAATTCAAGGCTCATACCTAAACATAGTAAAAGCCATATACAGCAAACCAGTAGCTAATATTAAACTAAACGGAGAGAAACTTGAAGCAATCCCACTAAAATCAGGCACTAGACAAGGCTAGCCACTCTCTCCCTACTTATTCAATATAGTGCTCGAAGTCCTAGCCAGAGCAATCAGACAACAAAAGGAGATCAAAGGGAAACAGAATGGAAAAGAAGAATTCAAAATATCACTATTTGCAGATGATATCATAGTATATTTCAGTGATCCCAAAAGTTCCACCAGAGAACTACTAAAGCTGATAAACAACTTCAGCAAAGTGGCTGGGTATAAAATTAACTCAAATTAATCAGTAGCCTTCCTCTACACAAAAGAGAAACAAGCCGAGAAAGAAATTAGGGAAACGACACCCTTCATAATAGACCCAAATAATATAAAGTACCTCGGTGTGACTTTAACCAAGCAAGTAAAAGATCTGTACAATAAGAACTTCAAGACTCGACAGATCTTCCTGGTTGATGCCGCCGCAGAGAGCTCGTGGGCAGCACCCCTAAGCGAACTTGAGCCTCAGGACCACAGGTAAGACCAACTTTTCTGCTGCAAGAAACCTGCCTGGTGAATTCGGGGCACACAGAGGCAGAATTCCTCTAGGATCGGGACCTCTTGTGTTTACCAGGAGTCCCACACCCGCAGATCCCGGCCCGCAGCAGCTCTCTGCTCCCAAACCCCGTGGGAGAGAGACCTCACCGCCTGGTCAGGTGGGCACTCCTGAGGCTGCAGACTGGAAGAGACCACCAAAACTGCCCACCCCTGCCCACATCCCTGGCCCAAGAGGAAACTGTATAAGGCTTCTGGGTTCCCGTGGGGGAGGGCCCAGGAGCAGTAGGACTGCTGTGTCTGAGACACCACCAGAACCTGAAGGAAACAGACCGGATAAACAGTTCTCTGCACCCAAATCCCGTGGGAGGGAGAGCTAAACCTTCAGAGAGGCAGACAAGCCCGGGAAACCAGAAGAGACTGCTCTCTGCACACACATCTCAGACACCAGAGGAAAAAGCCAAAGACCATCTGGAACCCTGGTGCACTGAAGCTCCCGGAAACGGCGGCACAGATCTTCCTGGTTGCTGCCGCTGCAGAGAGCTCGTGGGCAGCACCCTTCAAGCAAACTTGAGCCTCGGGACCACAGATAAGACCAACTTTTCTACTGCAAGAGACGTGCCTGGTGAACTCAAGACACAGGCCCACAGGAACAGCTGAAGACCTGTAGAGAGGAAAAACTACACACCCGAAAGCAGAACACTCTGTCCCCATAACTGACTGAAAGAGAGGAAAACAGGTCTACAGCACTCCTGACACACAGGCTTATAGGACAGTCTAGCCACTGTCAGAAATAGCAGAACAAAGTAACACTAGAGATAATCTGATGGCGAGAGGCAAGCGCAGGAACCCAAGCAACAGAAACCAAGACTACATGGCACCATCGGAGCACAATTCTCCCATCAAAACAAACATGGAATATCCAAACACACCAGAAAAGCAAGATCTAGTTCCAAAATCATTTTTGATCATGATGCTGGAGGACTTCAAGAAAGACATGAAGAACTCCCTTAGAGAACAAGTAGAAGCCTACAGAGAGGAATCGCAAAAATGCCTGAAAGAATCGCAAAAATCCCTGAAAGAATTCCAGGAAAACATAAATAAACAAGTAGAAGCCCATAGAGAGGAGACACAAAAATCCCTGAAAGAATTCCAGGAAAACACAATCAAACAGTTGAAGGAATTAAAAATGGAAATAGAAGCAATCAAGAAAGAACACACGGAAACAACCCTGGATATAGAAAACCAAAAGAAGAGACAAGGAGCTGTAGATACAAGCTTCACCAACAGAATACAAGAGATGGAAGAGAGAATCTCAGGAGCAGAAGATTCCATAGAAATCATTGACTCAACTGTCAAAGATAATGTAAAGCGGAAAAAGCTACTGGTCCAAAACATACAGGAAATCCAGGACTCAATGAGAAGATCAAACCTAAGGATAATAGGCATAGAAGAGAGTGAAGACTCCCAGCTCAAAGGGCCAGTAAATATCTTCAACAAAATCATAGAAGAAAACTTCCCTAACCTAAAAAAAGAGATACCCATAGGCATACAAGAAGCCTACAGAACTCCAAATAGATTGGACCAGAAAAGAAACACCTCCTGTCACATAATTGTCAAAACACCAAACGCACAAAATAAAGAAAGAATATTAAAAGCAGTAAGGGAAAAAGGTCAAGTAACATATAAAGGCAGACCTATCAGATCACACCAGACTTCTCGCCAGAAACTATGAAGGCCAGAAGATCCTGGACTGATGTCATACAGACCCTAAGAGAACACAAATGCCAGCCCAGGTTACTGTATCCTGCAAAACTCTCAATTAACATAGATGGAGAAACCAAGATATTCCATGACAAAACCAAATTTACACAATATCTTTCTACAAATCCAGCACTACAAAGGATAATAAATCGTAAAGCCCAACATAAGGAGGCAAGCTATACCCTAGAAGAAGCAAGAAACTAATCGTCTTGGCAACAAAACAAAGAGAATGAAAGCACACAAACATAACCTCACATCCAAATATGAATATGACGGGAAGCAATAATCACTATTCCTTAATATCTCTCAACATCAATGGCCTCAACTCCCCAATAAAAAGACATAGATTAACAAACTGGGTACGCAACGAGGACCCTGCATTCTGCTGCCTACAGGAAACACACCTCAGAGACAAAGACAGACACTACCTCAGAGTGAAAGGCTGGAAAACAACTTTCCAAGCAAATGGTCGGAAGAAGCAAGCTGGAGTAGCCATTCTAATATCAGATAAAATCAATTTTCAACTAAAAGTCATCAAAAAAGATAAGGAAGGACACTTCATATTCATCAAAGGAAAAATCAACCAAGATGAACTCTCAATCCTAAATATCGATGCCCCAAATACAAGGGCACCTACATACGTAAAAGAAACCCTACTAAAGCTCAAAACACACATTGCACCTCACACAATAATAGTAGGAGATTTCACCACCCCACTCTCATCAATGGACAGATCATGGAAACAGAAATTAAACAGAGACGTAGACAGACTAAGAGAAGTCATGAGCCAAATGGACTTAACTGATATTTATAAAACATTCTATTCTAAAGCAAAAGGATATACCTTCTTCTCAGCTCCTCATGGTACTTTCTCCAAAAATGACCATATAATTGGTCAAAAAACGGGCCTCAACAGGTACAGAAAGATAGAAATAATCCCATGCGTGCTATCGGACCACCACAGCCTAAAACTGGTCTTCAGTAACAATAAGGGAAGAATGCCCACATATACGTGGAAATTGAACAATGCTCTACTCAATGATAACCTGGTCAAGGAAGAAATAAAGAAATTAAAGACTTTTTAGAATTTAATGAAAATGAAGGTACAACATACCCAAACTTATGGGACACAATGAAAGCTGTGCTAAGAGAAAAACTCATAGCGCTGAGTGCCTGCACAAAGAAACAGGAAAGAGCATATGTCAGCAGCTTGACAGCACACCTAAAAGCTCTAGAACAAAAAGAAGCAAATACACCCAGGATGAGTAGAAGGCAGGAAATAATCAAACTCAGAGCTGAAATCAACCAAGTAGAAACAAAAATGACCATAGAAAGAATCAACAGAACCAAAAGTTGGTTCTTTGAGAAAATCAACAAGATAGATAAACCCTTAGCCAGACTAAAGAGAGGACACAGAGAGTGTGTCCAAATTAACAAAATCAGAAATGAAAAGGGAGACACAACTACAGATTCAGAGGAAATTCAAAAAATCATCAGTTCTTACTATAAAATCCTATATTCAAGAAAACTTGGAAATCTACAGGAAATGGACAATTTCCTAGACAGCTACCAGGTACCGAAGTTAAATCAGGAACAGATAAACCAGTTAAACAACCCCATAACTCCTAAGGAAATAGAAGCAGTCATTAAAGGTCTCCCAACCAAAAAGAGCCCAGGTCCAGATGGGTTTAGTACAGAATTCTATCAGACCTTCATAGAAGACCTCATACCAATATTATCCAAACTATTCCACAAAATTGAAACGGATGGATCACTACCGAATTCCTCCTATGAAGCCACAATTACTCTTATACCTAAACCACACAAAGACCCAACAAAGAAAGAGAACTTCAGACCAATTTCCCTTATGAATATCGACACAAAAATACTCAATAAAATTCTGGCAAACCGAATCCAAGAGCACATCAAAACAATCATCCACCATGATAAATTAGGCTGCATCCCAGGCATGCAGGGATGGTTCAATATACGTTAAACCATCAACGTGATCCATTATATAAACAAACTGAAAGAAGAGAACCACATGATCATTTCATTAGATGCTGAGAAAGTATTTGACAAAATTCAACACCCTTTCATGATAAAAGTCCTGGAAAGAATAGGAATTCAAGGCCCATACCTAAACATAGTAAAAGCCATATACAGCAAACCAGTTGCTAACATTAAACTAAATGGAGAGAAACTTGAAGCAATTCCACTAAAATCAGGGACAAGACAAGGCTGCCCACTCTCTCCCTACTTATTCAATATAGTTCTTGAAGTTCTAGCCAGAGCAATCAGACAAAAAACGGAGGTCGAGGGGATACAGATCAGAAAAGAGGAAGTCAAAATATCACTATTTGCAGATGATATGATAGTATATTTCAGTGATCCCAAAAGTTCCACCAGAGAACTACTAAAGCTGATAAACAACTTCAGCAAAGTGGCTGGGTATAAAATTAACTCAAATAAATCAGTAGCTTTCCTCTACACAAAAGAGAAACAAGCCGCGAAAGAAATTAGGAAAATGACACCCTTCATAATAGACCCAAATAATATAAAGTACCTCGGTGTGACTTTAACCAAGCAAGTAAAAGATCTGTACAATAAGAACTTCAAGACACTGAAGAAAGAAATTGAAGAAGACCTCAGAAGACGGAAAGATCTCCCATGCTCATGGATTGGCAGGATTAATATAGTAAAAATGGCCATTTTACCAAAAGCGATCTACAGATTCAATGCAATCCCCATCAAAATACCAAGCCAATTCTTCAAAGAGTTAGACAAAACGAATTGCAAATTCATCTGGAATAACAAAAAACCCAGAATAGCTAAGACTATCCTCAACAATAAAAGGACTTCAGGGGGAATCACTATCCCTGAACTCAAGCAGTATTACAGAGCAATAGTGATAAAAACTGCATGATATTGGTACAGAGACAGACAGATAGACCAATGGAATAGAATTGAAGACCCAGAAATGAACCCACACACCTATGGTTACTTGATTTTTGACAAAGGAGCCAAAACCATCCAATGGAAAAAAGATAGCATTTTCAGCAAATGGTGCTGGTTCAACTGGAGGTCAACATGTAGAAGAATGCAGATCAATCCATGCTTATCACCCTGTACAAAGCTTAAGTCCAAGTAGCTCAAGGACCTCCACATCAAAGCAGATACACTCAAACTAATAGAAGAAAAACTAGGGAAGCATCTGGAACACATGGGCACTGGAAAAAATTTCCTGAACAAAACACCAATGGCTTATGCTCTAAGATCAAGAATCGACAAATGGGATCTCATAAAACTGCAATGCTTCTGTAAGGCAAAGGACACTGTGGTTAGGACAAAACGACAACCAACAGATTGGGAAAAGATCTTTACCAATCCTACAACAGATAGAGGCCTTATATCCAAAATGTACAAAGAACTCAAGAAGTTAGACCGCAGGGAGATAAATAACCCTATTAAAAATGGGGTTCAGAGCTAAACAAAGAATTCACAGCTGAGGAATGCCGAATGGCTGAGAAACACCTAAAGAAATGTTCAACATCTTTAGTCATAAGGGAAATGCAAATCAAAACAACCCTGAGATTTCACCTCACACTAGTGAGAATGGCTAAGATCAAAAACTCAGGGGACAACAGATGCTGGCGAGGATGTGGAGAAAGAGGAACACTCCTCCATTGTTGGTGGGATTGCAAACTGGTACAATCATTCTGGAAATCAGTCTGGAGGATCCTCAGAAAATTGGACATTGAACTGCCTGAGGATCCAGCTATACCTCTCTTGGGCATATACCCAAAAGATGCCCCAACATATAAAAAAGACACGTGCTCCACTACGTTCATTGCCGCCTCATTTATAATAGCCAGAAGCCGGAAAGAACCCAGATGCCCTTCAACAGAGGAATGGATACAGAAAATGTGGTACATCTACACAATGGAATATTACTCAGCTATCAAAAAGGACTTCATGAAATTCGTAGGCAAATGGTTGGAACTGGAAAACATCATCCTGAGTGAGCTAACCCAATCACAGAAAGACATACATGGTATGCACTCATTGATAAGTGGCTATTAGCCCAAATGCTTGAATTACCCTAGATGCCTAGAACAAATGAAACTCAAGACGGATGATCAAAATGTGAATGCTTCACTCCTTCTTTAAAAGGGGAACAAGAATACCCTTGGCAGGGAAGAGAAAGGCAAAGATTAAAACAGAGACTGAAGGAACACCCATTCAGAGCCTGCCCCACATGTGGCCCATACATATACAGCCACCCAATTAGACAAGATGGATGAAGCAAAGAAGTGCAGACCGACAGGAGCCGGATGTAGATCGCTCCTGAGAGACACAGCCATAATACAGCAAATACAGAGGCGAATGCCAGCAGCAAACCACTGAACTGAGAATAGGTCCCCCGTTGAAGGAATCAGAGAAAGAACTGGAAGAGCTTGAAGGGGCTCGAGACCCCATATGAACAACAATGCCAAGCAACCAGAGCTTCCAGGGACGAAGCCACTAACTAAAGACTATACATGGACTAACCCTGGACTCTGACATCATAGGTAGCAATGAATATCCTAGTAAGAGCACCAGTGGAAGGGGAAGCCCTGGGTCCTGCTAAGACTGAACCCCCAGTGAACCTCCCCGGTGGGGGGAGGGTGGCAATGGGGGGAGGGTTGGGAGGGGAACACCCATAAGGAAGGGGAGGGGGGAGGGGGATATTTGCCCGGATACAGGGAAAGGGAATAACACTTGAAATGTATATAAGAAATACTCAAGTTAATTAAAAAAAAAAAAGAAGAAGGGAAGTGGGAGGAGGAAGAGGAAACCAGGAAAGGGAATAACATTTGAAATGTAAATAAAAAAATCCAATAAATGAAAAAAATTAAAAAAAAAGTACTTCAAGACTCTGAAAAATGAAATTGAAGAAGACCTCAGAAGATGGAAAGATCTCCCATGCTCATGGATTGGCAGGATTAATATAGTAAAAATGGCCATTTTACCAAAAGCGATCTACAGATTCAATGCAATCCCCATCAAAATACCAATCCAATTCTTCAAAGAGTTAGACAGAACAATTTGCAAATTCATCTGGAATAACAAAAAACCCAGAATAGCTAAGACTGTCCTCAACAATAAAAGGACTTCAGGGGGAATCACTATCCCTGAACTCAAGCAGTATTACAGAGCAATAGTGATAAAAACTGCATGGTATTGGTACAGAGACAGACAGATAGACCAATGGAATAGAATTGAAGACCCAGAAATGAACCCACACACCTATGGTTACTTGATTTTTGACAAAGGAACCAAAACCATCCAATGGAAAAAAGATAGCATTTTCAGCAAATGGTGCTGGTTCAACTGGAGGTCAACATGTAGAAGAATGCAGATCGATCCATGCTTATCACCCTGTACAAAGCTTAAGTCCAAGTGGATCAAGGACCTCCACATCAAAGCAGATACACTCAAACTAATAGAAGAAAAACTAGGGAAGCATCTGGAACACATGGGCACTGAAAAAAATTTCCTGAACAAAACACCAATGGCTTATGCTCTAAGATCAAGAATTGACAAATGGGATCTCATAAAAGTACAAAGCTTCTGTAAGGCAAAGGACACTGTTCTTAGGACAAAACGGCAACCAACAGATTTGGAAAAGATCTTTACCAATCTTCCAACTGATAGAAGGCTCATATCCAAAATATACAAAGAACTCATGAAGTTAGACTGCAGGGAGACAAATAATCCTATTAAAAATGGGGTTCAGAGCTACATAAAGAATTCACAGCTGCGGAATGCCGTATGGCTGAGAAACACCTAAAGAAATATTCAACATATTTAGTCATAAGGAAAATACAAATCAAAACAACCCTGAGATTCCACCTCACACCAATCAGAATGGCTAAGATAAAAAACTCAGGTGACAGCAGATGCTGGTGAGGATATGGCGAAAGAGGAGCACTCCTCCATTGTTGGTGGGATTGCAGACTGGTACAACCATTCTGGAAATCAGTCTGGAGTTTTCTCAGAAAATTGGACTATCCAGTACCTGAGGACCCAGCTATACCTCTCTTGTGCATATACCCAAAAATGCGTCAACAAATAAGAAAGGCACATGCTCCACTATGTTCATAGCAGCCTTATTTATAATAGCCAGAAGCTGGAAAGAACCCAGAAGCCCTTCAACAGAAGAATGGATACAGAAAATGTGGTACATCTATACAATGGAATACTAATCTGCTATCAAAAACAATGACTTTATGAAATTTATAGTAAATGGATGGAACTGGAAAAATATCATCCTGAGTGAAGTAACCCAATCACAGAAAAACACAACATGGTAGGCACTCATTGGTAAGTGGATATTAGCCCAAATGCTCGAATTATCCTATATGCACAGAACACATGAAACTCAAGAATGATGATCAAAGGTGAATGCTTCACTCCTTCTTTAAAAGGGGAACAAGAATACCATTGGAAGGGAATAGGGAGGCAAATTAGAGCAGAGGCTGAAGGAACACACATTCAGAGCCTGCCCCACATGTGGCCCATACATATACAGCCACCAAACTAGATAAGATGGATGAAGCAAAAAAGTCCAGGCTGACAGGAACCGGATGTAGACCTCTCCTGAGAGACACAGCCAGAATATGGCAAATACATAGGTGATTGCCAGCAGCAAACGACTGAGAAATGATTGAAAGACCTTGAAGGGACTTGAGCCCCTATATGAACAACAATGCCAAACAACCAGAGTTTCCAGGGACTAAGCCACTACCCAAAGACTATACATGGATTGACCCTGGGCTCCAACTGCATAGGTAGCAATTAATAGCCTAGTAAAGGCACCAGTGGAAGGGGAAGCCCTTGATTCTGCCAAGGCTGAACCCCCAGTAAATGGAATTGTTGGGGGAAGGGCGGTAATCAGGGGAGGATGGGGAGGGGAACACCAATATAGAAGGGGAGGGGGAGGGGCTTGGGGGATGTTTGCCTGGAAACCGGGAAAGGTAATAACAAGTGAACAATTGAAATGTAAATAAGAAATACCCAATTTAATAAAGATGGAGATAATAAAATAAAATAAAATGTACTTGTTACATAAAGACTGATTATACTAGGTTATTTTCCATAGAATGTATAGATAAAAGAAGACTAATAAAATATTGCAAGATATATATCCAGGTAGCCTATTTCTGACTCAAATGATTATGAAATAAAGTAGTTTGAAAAAAGGCTCTAAAAAAGTGTTTATATCAAAATTTTTTGTTTCTGGGCCAGTTGAGAGAGAGAGAGAGAGAGAGAGAGAGAGAGAGAGAGAGAGAGAGAGAGAGAGGGAGAGAGAGAGAGAGAGAGAGATCTACTTAGTTTCTATCTCTTTTTCAGTAAGTAAGAAGCTTGAAATTATGAACAGAGTAAGAAATGAAAACCTAGGATGAACCTTGACTCCTGGTAAATGTGTGACATGGGATGACCAATTTGTTCACCTGCATGCTTCCATAAGCTCCCACCTGTGAATGTGTGTGTGTGTGTGTGTGTGTATATATATATACATATATATGTACATATACATATATATATATACATATATACATGTGTATATATATATGTATATATATATATATATATATTTCATCTAAACTTATCCTCCTGGTGTCCATAAATTTTACTCTTTGAATTCAGGAAACACGGACCTTGAAGACATTAGCTCAGTAGAAATGACTTCTAATGTCCCATTTGGTTCCTTCACTCCTGAGTTAAAGTTCACATGAAGCTAGGAAGCCTCTGTGAAACTCAAGGACCCCATTTCTCCAGATCACAACCCTTCACAGAAACCTCCCCAAATAATTTTTTCTATTGATACTTCCTATAGATGCTCCTCTATCACAAGGGATTATAATGTAAATACATGCGGGTCTTCATATTTTTAGAAAAAAATTTACTTTGTATTCACTCTATTATTTATTTCCCAACTAGATTATTATCCACACTTGTGGATTTTTAATGTTCTTAATACAATGTTCTTTGGTAAATTTTTACTCACCTATTAATACAATGTTCTTTGGTAAATTTTTACTCACCCAGTTCTTCCCAGCTTCTCTCTATATCCATACCCATCTTTTTAGTCTCTCATTATAAAACCAGCAAATATAAATAAAGAAAAACATAGGGGTGGTTGTGATTCTTTGATCAGGAATCTGTATATGAATGCTGAAGGTCCTATTCCCCAATTGGTTCTTAATCAATTAACAAGGATTCCAGTTACCAATGGTTGGGTGAAAGAAGCAAAACTTCCAGGTTTCAGTAGGCAGACTAGGACACAGAAGAAGATGAAAGGTAATTCACCATGCTTTAGAGAGAGAGTGAGAGAGAGAGAGAGAGAGAGAGAGAGAGAGAGAGAGAGAGAGAGAGAGCTGCCAGTCATGTGAGCTCTCTGCTGGAATGGCCATTGGTGGCTTTCCTGATTGGACCTGGGGTAGCAGGCTAGAGATTAGAAATATAACTAAGCTGAGGGCAGATTTAAGGTGCTGAGGAAAGAGTAAAGGGAAGGAGCATACTAGCAGGGGGAGGCTCAAAAGAGCCTAGGCACTAAGATGTAAGACAAGTTAAAAATGAGTGTGTGTGTGTGTGTGTGTGTGTGTGTGTGTGTGTGTGTGTGTGTGTTTCATTCATCTGAGCATCCAAGGGAACCAGGGTGATGGCTGTTAGTGAGGTCTACCTGGAGTTTAAAATAGGATAATAGAGACTACACCCTACAGAAAAATAAGAAAGCTATAGATATACTCAAACAGAAACTGAAATATTCAAAGAAAAGATCAATAAAAGAAACCGAGAAATCCAGATGGAGTAAAACCACACACACACACACACACACACACACACACACACACACACACACACACAAACATACAACTGAGCTAGCTCAGTTTGTGTTGACCACTATCTGTAACCATGGTGCATACCCTGAAGTATGTGATTAATATACACAGTGAGCCTACACAAATAAAACTATTGTTTCTACTGCTAATAAGTATCAATTGCAGGTAGTTTCTTGATGAAGGGTGGGGGACTGTGTCTACTTGTCTTCAGTTTGTAGATCCTGTCTGGCTTGAATCTGTACAAGTCGTGTGCCTGCTGGCACAGATTCTATGAGTTCATATGTACATCAGTCCTCTTCTCTCTGGAATTGTGTTTAATGGTGTCAGACTTCTCTCTGGCTCATACAATTTCATTGCCCCTTCTTCTGTATCGAACTTTTGAGGAAAGAGTTTGATGAAGGGATCCTATTTAGGACTGAGTGCAGCAAAGTCTCCAGTGGTCCAGGTGAGAGTCTCCATGTTAATAACCAACTACTGCCTTCAAATATCCCTAAAACAAGGCTGAAGAAAATTCAGGCAACCAATGTTAGATGGGAAAGTAAGAGCCTTCTCCTCTCTCTCTGTCTTTCTTTCTTTTTTTGTTTCTTTTTCCCTTTGTTTCTTTCTTTGTTTCTTTCTTTGTTTCTTTCTTTGTTTCTTTCTTTCTTCTTCCTTTCTTTCTCTCTCTCTTTCTTTCTTTCTTCCTTTCTTTCTTTCTTTCTTTCTTTCTTTCTTTCTTTGCCTCTCTCAGCTAAAGTATGAGTATCTTCTCCATTAGCCCAGGGTTCAGTTAATGAAATGAGAAAATAAAATGGCCGGGAACTTTCCAGGATACAAGTTCAAAATGATGTCATCTGCTTTTAGTATCTATACTCTGTTTAATAATTCACTTGTTTATCCAATATTTCCCTCTTATTTCAGACATATTTTTTATGTGCCTGCCTAATAAACCTCTGTCAGATTGTTTTGGGACTACTTGATATTAACTGTCATTAGCTTGTCCTCATCCTGCCTTTTCCTTCTGAAAAGTTGCCAATTTCTCTTTCCTGCTGCATAGTAACTGGAAGAATCATAATTTCCTACACCTTTAGCCCTTAAGCCAGTTACTTGAGAACTCTTACAGCCCTCTCAGCCTTTTATAGTTTTACTAGCCATGAGTATTTTTCTCAAGGACCTGCAAACTATCACTTCGAAATGTAATAACCAAGAAAGATAGTGCTCCGTCCCCAAGTCTCTCTACAAAGATACTATCTTAGCTACAAAAGAACACTGCCTCCTTCACCAAGCTCTTTTCTACCAGCTTTCTTTCTTGCTTCGGTGACAGAGTTCATGCTCTAGGTCTTGCTGTGTCCCAGACTTCACCACAATAGTCTTAGATATCAAGTTTTCCTTGATATTTAGTGATGTGTCGGGAGCAAGTTTTTGTTTTGTTTTGTTTTGTTTGTTTTGTCAGACATCTCTTTTCTTTGCAAGCTGTGGAGACCATGTTGATTAAATTCTTGCACTGAAACTTTTTATCAAACTAGAATGCAAAGTACGTTTCTTTAAGAGAGAGGAAAATTAAAGACATTTTTTTCAATATGATAACATAATTGAAAATCTGTTCTACAAAGGAGAATGTTTTCTACAACTATAAAGCTTATAAACATTATCATTAAGACACAAATTTGAGATTAATCTGTGGATATCTTGACCCTGAAAAGGTATGCTGTGGCTCTTTCCAAATTATCCAAACACTCCCAGAAACAATTTTGAGGGAGCTCTTTTAGACTTCAATTAATTCTCTTCCTAGTGAGATGGCCATTATTATGCATTTTGAATTTTAACTTTCTATTTTAAAATCACTGAGCTTCTGAGAGAACCAACAGAGCAGTCAGACCCACAGGGGGACTTTCTGTTACATAACCCTGACCTTTTATATGTGAGGCTGTGATTTGGAATCCTATTTATTTATTTTATCTATTCTCTGGTGTATATATTTAAAATGTTCTAATTTGGCTCCTGTTAGCCTATGTACTTGCCCACCTGATGCAAAATGCCAGTTTGCCTTTCCCTTCCTTTTAGATAGGCCTGTAGGTAACAAATGGCCTTGACTGTTAGTGACTAGCAGCCTGGGTTTATGACAGACTGTTTAAACAAATGATATTCACCCATAAAATCAACTGGTGGCCTCAGATTTTAACATACTAGAGACATTAACTAGAATAACAGGAAAAAGATGTACCCAGAAAGTAGGAATTTATGTTGAAGAAGTAGCCACAGTTGTGTGTGTGTGTGTGTGTCTGTGTGTCTGTGTGTCTGTGTGTCTGTGTGTCTGTGTGTGTGTGTGTGTGTCTGTGTGTCTGTGTGTGTGTCGGGGCAGTGAGGTCTGGGTTTGGATGTTGGGTCTGGGTTGAAGAACTTGATTTTAGAAAATGAGAAGCAATGATAATGTGTACTCTGCTCTGCCCTAGGATATAATGGCAAGGAATGCACAACTGAATGGTGTCCTGACATGTCAACTCTGGAACCATTTGTGGAGTCTAGACATTTGATATCAAACTCCAATAGTCTAGGAGGAAGAGGGAGCAAATAGTCTTCCTTTCCATGCAGTTTGGATACACTTTCTTGAACCACATGTTTAATACACAGCCCATAAATGTGCGCTTATTAAAATGTAGGACTCTTCAGGCCCTAGCTCCACTGGAAAGTGCAAGTGGTAACATTTCTAACCTGAGAGAAAAATAAAATCACTGTCCTTTAAGCCAGAGGGGTTTTAATGAAGTGTGTCATAACTCTCACAGAGGCAAAGCCATTCATGTTTTATTACACAACACTTTTAATTGGGACTGTTTTTCAATGGCCAAATAACAGACAGTGGGCAAGAGTAGATGCATCCTTAGTAGACAGCTTGCAGCTCCTGCCAGCATGAAGATTTAGAGGTGTGAAGTTGGTAAGAAATAGCTGGTGTCCAGCGAAGCGGGAAGCAGAGAAAAATAAACTTCCCAGAGAAAGTTAAGAAGGACTTTAAAAAAAAGGAAAGAAATAACAGACAGAAAGAAAACAGGTCATAATAATTCCCCCTAGGACTAAAATGTGTGACATGAGCTTTTGCATTAAATCAGAAATTTCAGAATTAGAAGGAGAAGGAAAGAAGCCAAATTGGGAACAATGTGACTATTGTGTCAGGGAGGGCTCAGATTAAAAGTTACTGAGTCATTTCCCAAACCCACCAGCAAAATGGTCTATTATTTCTGTAAAATGTACTTGCTTCTAGGAAAAAGGAATTAGACTTATTTTCCTATTTCCCATTCAATTACAGCAGGGAACTTAATAATGAATCAACTGAAGTGCAGAATGTAGAAAAACATCCTTGGACCATAACAGAACTGAATTCCAAGACTTACCAAGTGACTGAATTTATTGGACACAGGACAGACATCCCAGAAGCCAACTCATTGCTGACTGCTGCTAAAAGTTATGGGGCTTTATCTAGCTCCTTCCAAAAATGGGAATTCTGTCTATGTTTAGCCTTGCCACATATTTCGCACTCCTGCACTTTAAATAAGTAATAACTTAGTGAGAGACTGTGTACTGGGTTTAGACATAATTTTAAGGACATATTCTATTCTTAAGAAGACACATTACAAACTCTTGCCCAAACCTCAAACAAATGAATACCCTTCCCTCTCTTCCTCCAGGCATAAAAGATATATCTGAGATATTCCATAAGTGGACAGTATGAAAAATCCCACAACCATAGAAATGGGTCAATATAGGTTCTTAATCTCATCTGCATAAATTGAAAAGAACGGGGAGTCCTGATTTCTGGTCATGTATTTGGGGTGAGAGAGAGTGTTTCTACCAGATCCTTAGGGATAACAGAGAGAATTCGTGCTTCAGTCTTGTCAGTGACAGAAAACTTGTTTGAAACTCAAAAAATGTTTGGCAGATTCACAGGGGAGGATTTTTAATGACAATTGAGAATTATTCTTCACAGCATGAGAATTGCCGTTGATCTTAAAAGCTACTAATAAAGTCCGAATAGTGTTTTCTAACAAGCTGAACTCTATGTCAACAGGTCAAAAGAAAGATTTTTGGAGCAGATTGAAGAAATAAAATAGTGAGTGCAGCTGAAAACAATTGTTAAATTAAATCATAGGTGGATATTTGCTTTCTTATGTTGCTTGGTGATAGTTTTCAGAAGTATGTGAAATATTTGTTGTTGCAAACTACTTTCTTTTATGTTGGATATTTGCATATAACTTCTGACATAGTTATCCTTTAGGAAAGATGATGAATCCTTGAAAGTTGAAAGAAATTAAGTTAAATATACGTGTGTGTGTGTGTGTGTGTGTGTGTGTGTATGTATGTGTGCACGTGTGCACGTGTGTGTTTGTGCCTGTGTATGTACAAGAAACATATGATACAGAAGATTGATTGAAGGTTTTAGAGGAGAAATTCCTTCAAAAGGAACAATCTCAAGGCCATTTTGTGTCCCTGAGTTGGTTCTCAAAGCAGAATCAATTGTCAAGAGTGAAAGAAATAGAATTTAATGATTAGACATTTTCCCAGAGTCATGCTGCTTCCTAGGATGGGAATGTAGGGAAGGATTGCTGGAGTAAGTGGGATGAAGCGGAGGAATGAGGTAGGATGAGAGCAGAGTACATGAGCAATCGGTCTACGGAGGGAAATGGTCAGTAAGAATGGACCCGCAAGGATGAATTGAGTCAGAAGCTGCTTGTCCTAAATTAATGAATCTGTAGTTATCTCCAGACTGTCAGCATCTTGTTCAGACATCACCTTTATTGTTGCAATTAAATATATTCTGACACGTTCTAGTAATACAATAATATATATTTTAATAACTTTTGATCAAACAGCTAAACAATTTCTTATATGGAAACTCCTAGCAGCATACAAAAATTGATATTAATATAATTAATAAAGTCATATATATTAAACAAAAATAAACCAATTGTTGATGTTTTCTTCATGTTAATTTTAGTTATTTGAAATAAACATGGAGCTGAGAATCTAGTTCACCAATTTCATATTATTTCATCCATCAATATTTTAAGGACAGAAGGAAAAGCTGATAAGCACAGGATATAGAAGTTGATAAATAGAGAAAAAACTTGTGAATTTCTGGGAATATTCTTGATGGAGTATAGGAGTGACAAAAAGGAGTTCTGGCTCCTAGCTTCTTGTCCTTTCTCATCCTGAAAACTATGAGCAAAGATGTGACTGGAATTGAGAGAAACAGTGTGCGCGCGCGCTCGCACACACACACACACACACACACACACACACACACACACACACACTCTTCAGCAATGCTAGTATCATGTTTTTATTCTATCCCTGAAGAAATGGCCATGTTACACTGGAACTTCTCTCTCCTCTCTCCTTCTCTCTCTCTCTCTCTCTCTCTCTCTCTCTCTCTCTCTCTCTCACTCTCTCTCTCTCTCCCTCTCTCCCTCTGTCCCTTTCTCTCTTCCTCTCCCTCTCTCCTTTCTCCCTTCTCCTTCTCCCTTTAACCCCTAATCCTCCCCATCCTACTCCCTCTCCCACCTCTGTACTTCTTCCTCCTCCTTTCCCTCCCTATTCTTCTCCCTCTTATCTGTGAATTCTAAGATGATATTCCCTTTAAAACTCACTCTTTGTGGGCTGTTTTTGTTTTGTTTTGTTTTTAATGAATTTGTGAGAAAAGCATCCTAAAGCCTACAGCTCAGAGAGGTTTGGTTGCTGGTGAGTTTTCTGAAAAGCTAGAGCATCAAACCCCTGCCCAGTCACCGAGATAAGCTCATCAAGAAAGGAAATGGCTCTGTTGAACTCAGACATGCTGGATTTTCCTACAGCAGTCCTCTTGTAACGTAGATTTCTTTAAAGAAATGTTCACATTCACTATTTCCTGTTTCATACCTTCTTTTTTTAACTCTTTCTTATATTGAGATAAGAAGAAAGATTTGAAATCTGGAGATTGCTCTTAAGCCTCACCTTTTCTCCAAAAACTTTAAAAAAATGACATATGATAATTAATTTTTAGGTTCTTGATATTCTAACATTAGTAAGCAGTAATACAATTTTAAATGCTATCAGTATGCTACATAGAAACCATTTTTCCAGTGAATTTCAATTATGTCCTTATAGCTTACATTGCGCATCTTTTTATGTATGTAAGAGTCACGTAGATTCATTTCTTGATCCATGTATGGACTTGCTATTTTTATCCTTGGTTGAGAATTTGGTTATAATATAGATTGCTTTCTTTGTTGTCCTTAGAAGCCTCCTAAATGGGAATGGTATTACTGCTTTCATACAAAGGGATTACAAATAATTTTTTTCTGGTTCATTGTTTCTTTTTCTTTTTTTCCAGAGTAGAAATTATATGTGCCTTTATGTATATATATTGGCCTTCCAAATAAAATTTTAATGTGCATTACAGAATAGTCTATGTGTTATATAATATATAATATTATGTGTAACAGAATACCTCCAAAATAATTTTCATATATTTATATCTTTAGGCTTTTGAGTTGGAATTTCTAAGATTTCTACTAATGTCAAGCAAGGGAAGACTCCATCGAGCTCATACTTTTCAGTGGAGGCATTTTGTTGAGTAAGTTGAAGAAATTACTAGGATAATATTTTTACCATAGATATTTGGATTCCCTATTTGGATTCTGGTGTGTGTGTGTGTGTGTGTGTGTGTGTGTGTGTGTGTGTGTGTGTATGTGTGTGTGTGTTAGTTGGCTTATGTTTTCAGTTGTTTGTTTTGAGACAGGATGTTGCTATGTGACTCTTGCTAGCAAGGAACTTACTGTGTAGAACACGCTAGCTTCCAACTCAAGAGATCAACCTATTTCTGACTCCGGAGCACTGAGGTGAGAGGTCTGTGCTACGATGCTTGGCTATATTTTGGGTTTTATCTTAGAAAGGGGTTTAGAAGGGGCTTGAGGACTTAGAGAACAGTAGCAGGGTAGGGAAGCTGTAAATTTTGGCAACTATTGGAGGTGAGAGATGGAAAAGAAGAAAAGAAATAGCCATTGTTTTGAGTTAGAGTCTTAGAAAGCTGGTTTGTTTAGCAACAGAGTTTCACAAGTAGCTGCAGAGTGGGAAAGGACAGAAGGTTCAGAAAGAAACTGTGAGAAAGCCCAGAACATAAAGGAAAGCAAGTCTGGGTTAGGACCAATATTGCAAAGTAAAAGAGACAGATGGAAATTTATACTTGCTTGAATGAGAGCAAGAGTACTGCTGTCTGAGGGTGGAAAAAGCTCCAAATGCAGATGGCTATAGTTCAGACAGGGCTCTGAGGATGCGGAGGGCAGTGAAATTCATGAAAGGGAGCATCATTTCTCCGTGTCTTCAGGTGAATCTGCTTTACAGTAGGAAGTGGGTGTTCGGTTTACTCCTGGGTAGCTAGCTTGTAGATCTACCTGGATTACATCTATGAGAGGAATTAATAAATAGGACATTATGTTCTAATATTTGGGAAAATTCAGAATACCATGTCTCCATGCAAAAATGGAAGATATTCTATTCTACTGTCCAAGAGGCCTAAGGATGGGCTGCTGTGATACTATTTCTTTCTGGTGTTATCAAAGAGTTGGGAGGGAAGCGTTTATCATTAATGGCCCCGAAGACTACCTGACAATATAAGAATAATATGAACATGATGAACTGGGGCATAGAAAAGAAATAGTATAGACTAGGGAAAGTTAGAACTAAGGGTATCTACTTTCACAGAATGCCGAGAAGGTAGCACAGTAGTAAAACACTTGCCTAACATGGACAGGACATAAGGCTGTGCACCAGTATTGTAAAACAAACACAAACAAACTTGAAAAGGGGTCTAAAACAAAGTGAGGAGTATGTTCAGAGACTTGGAGGTTTAAGGCTATTCAAGCAATGAACACCTAGGTTACATGTGGTTTGCTATAACGTGTTCTTCATAGACTAATATGATTACTTCTGAGGTATAATTCGCTAGACAAACAACTCAACTTTCATGTAAATAGTGGCATGTTCAAATGTTCAAAAGGAAGAAGCATTTTACAATGGGAAGGCATTTTTCTCAAAAGTAGAGTCATTAACTCTGTAACCTCATATTTGAATTAGGCTATTTTTTTAATGGAGATTAAGGGAAATGAGACCTTGGTCAATGTCATGACTATGATTTTGCCTTTCTTTTGGCTTTAATTAGATTGCTAGATCTATAGATAAAAAAAACTGGTTCTGCCTGAGTGTTTTTTAGTGCATATGTTAGCAACGGTGTCAAGATAACATACAATTTTCTCTAGGTTGATGCAAACATAGGGCATCAAAATTTAACCATTTCTGATGAAGAGAACAAACAAAATGTAAATAAATTTTCATTGAAAAGTGAGGTTTTCTGACTAAGGCATGGGGTTTAAAATTAAACAAGTTGTCATGTGCATGTGTTTTTGCTAGTAGAGATGGCCCTGATTTAACTGATATGATTCAAAGCATAACCTACCAGAAGATTTGTTCTAATTGACACATGAAGGTGCAACCGTTATCTCAACTCACCCGATATAACTGACTCTATTCCCTTAGTCAACTAATCAGGGAGCCTCTAAATTCCTTACGACAGAATCTTTTGAAAGATTCTGACCATGAGGAGTTGTAGATCACCATGCCGGAGACTGAATAATAAAAAGAACAGACTCATTTATCTATCTAGAATTAGGCTCATTTTTCCCTTTGTGATTTGGTTTCTTCATTTGCTGAATGAAGTAGGCAAACTGCTGCAGTCTCCCTCAGACAATAATGAAGACAGTGAGCAGGGAGGTCTTGCCTAAGAGCTGCCCACTAAACACAAGTTCTTCCTCCCATCAGTTTTGTGTTGTAGGTACACTTGTGATGATGCAGAATGGATCATATGGAATGGATCGTGTGCTTTCTTTGATATTCTAGGGAAGAAATTCTTTCCTTTGGGTAAGGTTAGTGTATGTCAAACACTGCCCTAGGATCCTCAGCTGCATCTTGTCACCCTTTCTGGTTTATAATATGCCTCCATAGATTGGGAACATGAACTAGGATATGTATTGGCTCTTAAGAATTCTGAGTTGTGAGGTTAATTTAAAAGAATAAATATTACAGATTATAGACGTCCATTGAATTAACAGCATCTCTCCTAAACACCGTAGCTTGTACTTGTCTTGACACAGGCACATGGGTAGGCTAAAGGGGAGAGTTAACAAGTAACAAAATTAATTGAAAATTACTTTGCTGAAAAGTATTTTGAAACTCTCTTTGATTGTATGTTATGATATCTACATACAAGGAGACAGAATATAAACAACCTTCATTTTTGTATAGTCCAGGACCAGACATGGTTTATGAAAATTGAAAGAAGGCTAATCTGGAGATTTCTTGTCAAAGAGCAATAAAATATGTTTTTAAAAATAAATCGAGAGTTGAGACGTGTATATTTAACTTTAGCAGCTATTTGCTTAGTGATGGTTATTACCACCTACTTAAAAATGACCGCACTAATTACAACTCAACCCATTCTTATTAAATTGGATTTGGAAGGGACTTTACTTAAAATCCTCTTTCTTACAGTTCACCAGTGGTCTCTGTTTCAGCCATTTCATTGATCATCAGGGTATTAACTCCTCACAGTAGTCTAGATCAGTATAGATTTACATTATAAACCACAGAAGTTGGTCCACAGGCTTGTCAGATAGGGCAAAAGAAATTAACACTTCAGAACACTACCAATTTAGTGACCTCGTTTCAGGGAGGATTAACCTATAGTAAGGATGTAAAACTAAATTAAACTCCAGTTAAACACAAATATTTTCCTTCACATTCTGAGCTATCTGATTCAGACTCCTCGGCGTGCAGTGTTACCTCGCTTGGTGAACTGTATAATTATTTATAGATTTTCTCAGCTTTAAGCTTATTCTTAATCTAACTTTATATAAACAGCCTAGAAGCAACTTGTACGAAGATACCCTGATGTACAAAATGATCGCTCATGATAGGTGGCACTTTAGGGCCCCACCGTCTTTCAGACTCCATCACTTTTTGCTGGCATGTTAATATAGTCTAACTTTGTAAAAAATAGCTTCTAACCAAATGCTTCCACAGGGGTCCGTAATTACATACAAGATGCATAAGAAAGAAAGAACTGTTTCTTATTGTTGAAAATGGAAGATCAAGGACCTAATAATTTTGTTTACATATGTAATTGTAAATCCAAGATACATAAAAACTGTCACTTCCTGATAAAACATTAATGATAAACCAATAACACACACTGATGGTGCTAAGGTGTGGAATACTGAAAGAAACTTCTACTTGAAGCATGTTAGGAAGACAACCCACTATAGGGTACAAATTATTGTTTCTTCTGGGGTACAATATTAATTCTACAGTGGAGCTGACTCATGTTCACTGAAGAAAATCTTTACATTCGTAAAAGTAACAGATTGTGTACTTCTTGAAGAGAAAGGTTTTTCTTACGTCAAGCATCAGGCTACTTTAGAACATTGAATTTTGCTTCTCCTGCTTACAAATAAAGAAACGGAAACTTCAATGGGATTACCTGCAAGGGCTTATTGTATTATTCAATGTAGAGGTAAGTTGGAAAAGAGCAGGTGATCTTGGTTTCATCTAGAGACCTGATTATGTTGCC